>NC_092498.1:14653596-14911096 GCF_047511675.1 Marmota flaviventris | reverse complement strand
AGGCTTGTGCCCCAGTGCCTGACTTCTTAGCTTGACGTTTAGGACTGGTGGCTGTAGACCTCTCACTGGGCTCTGGCTCCTCATTCTCCTAGGTTCCAACCTGTTCCTATACTCACCTACCTGGCCCACACAGTTTGCAGTTTTCTCTGACTCTCTCAGCCCTAGTGCTGAGGCCTGCCCCAAGACCCTTGGTCGCCCACCCCACAACACTGACAATGCAGAGAGTCCAGCCATCTGGCCCTCATAATATGTCTCAGGCTCCATGCCAAATTGTGCTCCAGATTGTGTGGCCCCCAGTTCCCTAGGAAACTGTACATGGAACTGGCTGCCAAGCCGTCAGAGAGGTTTGGCCATGTGGTTGGCCACCTGGGCAGGAACCTGGCTGATTGCTTTCTTATCTGGCAGTTCCCCTTCCTGGGTCTTGGAGCCCAACCCTATCTGAGTCACCTAGGCCTTGGAAACCTGTTCCTCTGAAGTCCCAGCCCTTCTGAATTACAGGCGTCTCGGATATCTGATGTGCACTGCTTCATTTATGTCTTTTGGACTCTAAACTGTTCTTCTCATTCCTGGTTTTGCTCCCAGATGCCCTAGACCTATGGAGGTGGCTTCCCAAAACAGGCCATCTTATCCCCTGAACCTGTCTCTGAATCACCAGAATCTTGGGAACTTTTTCTAGATCAACGAAAATCTACAGCTATATCAGAGTCCTCCTTTCACTCACCCGCTCTGCTCACCCGCCTACATCTCGACAAATACTTATGGAGCATGTATTTTGAAACCAGATAATGTGCTAGCTGAGGTTTCCTCCAAGGAATGGACAAGACATGGTTCCTGGGCTAAAGGAGTTCACAGCCCAAGTGGAAGATGTCAAAGTAAACATAATTCATTTCAAAGCATGAAGTGTTACACCTTGAACTTGGGGCACCTGGGAAGAGTTTCTAAATAGGCCCCAGGGTACAGGGAATATCTTCCACAGTGGGTGATATGAAGTCTAAGCTGAATCCAAAATAGCAGCAAGAGCTGGCAAATGGATGTGGGGGGAGTCCAGATTTCATGTGTGAAAACCCAAGAAGAGGAACAACTAAAAATGGGAAACTATAAACACCAACGTGATATGGGGCAGTTGGAGAAGTGGGCAGGACCTCACCATTAAAAAGGAGTTGGCTGGTATCTGAGGGACAAGAGGAAGCCACTGAGGGTTCTCCGTAGGACCTGCTCTACTCTTCAGGATGAGGTCTACAATTTAGGAACCTCACTCTGCCATCATAATGGAGAATGAATTAAAGGGAAGGCAGGGCCTGCCAAAAGGGGCAGAGGGAGACTGTGGCAGGATTCCATGCAGTAGATGACAGTGGCCTGAACACTGAATGGAGCGGTGAGAAGAATTGGGAACAGGAGACCCATAGGAATTAGTGGCCCATGGTGCGTAAAGGCCCGGGGAAGGGAGGAATCAAGGATGATGGACAATAGGGAGCACACTGTTGCCATGAACCATCCCCAGGGACTAGAGGAGGAAGGGCAGGCCGTGGGGAGTGGAGAACAGGAGGCAGGGCCCTGGACAGGAGGGCAGTGTTGAGTTTCAGTGGTTACAGGTCGTCCTGTGGGGGTGCTGTCTCTAGAGCGATCCTGGCCAAAGACAGATCTGAGAGGGATCAGGGAAGCCAAGAACACCGGGGCATGAGGAGAACAGATGGCTGAGGATGGAGCCCTAAGAAATATTAGCACTAAGAGAAAATTTTACATAATCTTAATGAGACTCCCATACATGATACTCATCACACAGTGGAGACACCTTAACCAAGTGGCCAAAGTCAGCAGCAGCAGGAGCAGGACAGGGAGACATCCTGTGCCTCCTGATGGGACGCACTGGGAAGGACACCACAGCGCGTCTGCAGCACTGCTGCCCAAAGTGTGCCATCTGAACCTCATCCCAGAGCACATCTGACAAACCCACATGGAGGGTTGATCCACAAATAACTGGTCTGTGCTCTTCAAAAATGTCAAGGTCATGAACAGCAAGGACTAAAGAACTGTTCTGGATTAAAGAAAACTAAAGACCTGGGCGTGGTGGCTCACACCTGTGATCCCAGTGACTCAGAAAGCTGAGAAAGGAGGATCCCGAGTTCAAAGCCAGCCTCAGCAAAAAAGCAAGTGCCCCTAAATTCAATCCCCAGTACCAAAAAAACCCAGAAAAACAAAAAACAGAGACTAAAGAACAAATGTAACTTTACCTATAATCCCAGTAGCCCAGGAGTTTGAGGCAGGAGGATTGAGAGTTCTAAACCAGCCTCAGCATCTTAGCAAGGCCCTAAGCAAGACCCCATCTCAAAAATACAAATGGGCTGGGGATGTGGCTCAGTAGTTAAGTGTCCCTGAATTCAGTCACCAGTTCCCCAAAAGTAAAAGAACAAATGTAACTATATAATTCAGTGTATGGTCCTAGATTAGATTCTAGACTGGGGGGAAAAAAGCTCACCTTTTATTTTTTTCTTTTGTTACAACTGTTTTGTGATAATTAGTAAAAGTTGAAATGTAGTTTACTGATTAGATGATATTATATCAGTATGTGTTATGTTTCTAATTTTAATCACTGTTCTATGTTAGAGAATGCCTTTTTAGGAGATATAAATTTAACTATTTAGGGCTGGGGTTGTAGCCCAGTAGAGCACTTGCCTAGCATTTGTGAGGCACTGGGTTCAATTCTCAGCACCACATATAGACAAATAAATAAAAATAAAGGCCCATTGACAAGTTAAAAAAAAAAAGAATGGAACTATTTAGGGGTAAAAGAGAATTGCATCTGCAACTCACTCTCTATAGTTCAGGTAAAAGTTTACATATAGATGAATGAGCTGGGTGCTGTGGCACATGCCTATAATCCCAGTGGCTCAGGAGGCTGAGGTAGGAGTATTGTGAGTTCAAAGCCAGCCTCAACAACAGTGAGGTGCTAAGCAACTCAGCAAGATCCAGTCTCTAAATAAAATATAAAAAAAGGACTGGGGATGTGGCTCAGTGGTTGAGTGCCCCTGAGTTCAATCCCCAGTACCCCAAAAAGAAAAAAAAATGAATGAGAAGTAGATAGTGCTGAAGCAAATGTGATAAAATGTTAACATATGGGAACCTGAGTACAAAAATGCTGGAATTGTTGGTAACATTCTTTCCCAGTTTTCTGTAAATCTGAAATTATTTTCAGGTATATATTAAATACACACCTGAGTTGCTTAGCTCCTCACTTTTTTGCTGAGGCTGGCTTTGAACTCAGGATCCTCCTAAATTGAGTTGAAAACCAATTTGTTCTTCTGAGAATTTCCATTCCCACCTTTACTCACCCTACCCCTCCCTTTCAATGCTACTATGATTCAAATAGAATTTTCTCTTTTAAAATTATTATTATTTTTAATAGTTATTTTTTAGTTTTAAGTGGACATGATGTCTTTATTTTACATCTATGTGGTGCTGAGGATTGAACTCAGTGCCTCAAGCATGCTAGGCAAGCACTACACCACTGAGCCACAACCCCAGCCTCTCTTTTAAAATTATTACTGAAAAAAAAATGATATAGCATTAAATTTACCATCTTAACCTTTTTTAAAATTTTACTTTTTGCAGTGCTGTGGATGGAACCCGGGGTATATCACACATGCTAGGCAAGTGCTCTACCACTGAGCCACATCCCATCCCCTATCTTACACATTAAGTGAAACAACAGGGTCGAGTACATTCATATTATTGTGCAGTAGATCTCTAGTAAGTCTGCAATTATTTTCAAGTAAAAGCTTTGCTTTGTTTTGTTTTGTTTTCCTAAAAAGGTAGCAGAAGAGACACCTATTAGGAGACAGAAAGAACAGGTACAGAGGCAGGAGGGGAAAAAGAAGGCAAGATGTGGTGATGCTAAGTGGGGTGAGGGGGTAGGTTAGGGTCCCAGGGGCAGAGACACCATCCAAACATGGGAGGGAGACAGAAGACCAACCAAGCACAACTCCATGAATTCAATCTAGAAACACCTTCTCCATCTTCCTTCCGCAGGTACTCCTGATGGGGAGGGAAGCCTAGAATGTTCTTTGAGCCTACTAATTCTCTGGAATAAAAACTGGCATCAACATTCCTGCCAGCACCTGTGCAGCTGGGGAGGCTGGAGAGGGGTGGACTGTGCTTCTGTTTGGAAGGTTGTGGATGGCTGGCCGCATCAGTACCAGGGAGGCTCCCCAGCACCCACCCTCGCCCTAGCCTGGAAGGAAAAGTTGAGTCAAAGGGGAAATGAAATCACCAAGCACAGGGAGTAGGGGTTATTTTTGTGAACCCCAGGTGATGCAGGACTCTGGGGTAGGCCTTGGGACTAAAAGATGCTAAAATATGGAGGCCATTCCAGGAGGAGAGGAGGAAACTCTAGCAACATAGCAGTGCAGTGGCCAGAGAGAGGCTGCTGGGTAGAGTCCCCAGGGCCCACAGGGGCAGATGTCCAGCTTTCTTTGCTTTTTCTTCTAACCTGTAATTCCCACAAATTATCCAGACTCTTTCTATCAGTCTCTGCCACGCAGTGGCACCCAGTGAGCAGTGTCCTTGGGCATGAAGACAGGAGGTGGGTTTACATCTAGCATGATGCAAATCAGAGAGCGCTGGGCAGGGCTGGGGTGGAGCTCAGTGATGGGGGCAGCACCCCCCAAAAAAAATGGAGAGGGAGGGAGGGAGAGCTTGAGTGAACAGGCACTCAGCAGCCCACAGGTGACTCAGAAATAGGGTCAGGACCAGGAGTCCAGAGGGAAAGCTTAGAGTTCAAAATACACCTCCACCCATATCCCTTCTGACATGGGGGATCCTCCACTACAGGGGACCAGGCTGGTCTTAAATGTGTTTCTCATATTTCCACACTGAACTTGACTTTGTTAAAGTAAAGGGTGATCTCAAAAAGCCCAAGGAACGAGGGACATTCAGGTCACATAAGAACTAATATTGCTTATTGGGGTTGTTCCTGACCCCGGCAGGAGCACTTTTGGTAGAGGGATTTGGCACAAAACAGCTGACAATGACCACAGGTGGGCAGAATGGAGAGGCTGCTGGTGTAGACAACCTGATCGAGTTTCTTGGCTGTGGAAAGAGAAAAGATACAGGTAACAGGATCTTCCGCTTAGAGGCAAAAGGGGTTTCTTTTGTCTTGAGATGGGAAATCCTTCAGAATATTTAACTGATGTGATAAAAATAAAAACAGCAAAGAGAAAAAGATACAAAAATTAGGGAAGAAAATCCACAACAGAGGGACTTGGTTGGTTCTCTCCACTGCCCAGCAGGAAGAACACCGACCCCCATGAGACCAGAGACAGGAGCTCTACCTAGACACCTGCTTAGGGTGATGCTCCAGGGTCACAATGCCAGCAATTGTATTTTAAGCCTTGAGAACTAATTGGTGGAATCCCTAAAACCAGACCTTTTTAATCTACCTTAACCCCTGAGGTGGTGTGGAACCCTATGATGAACAGATGACATTGAAATAAACTAACATTTGCCAGGCGCAATGGCACACGCTATAATCCTAGTGGCTCAGGAGACTGAGGCAAGAGGATCACAAGTTCAAGGCCAGCCTCAGAAACTTAATAAGACCCTAAGCAACTTAGGGAGATCCTGCCTCATAATAAAAAAAAAAATTTTTAGAAAGGGCTAGGAATGTGGCTCTGTGGTTAAGTGCCCCTGGGTCAATCCCTGGTATCAAAAAAATAGATTAAAAAAAATAAGCTAACATTTACATAAAACCTGCTAAGCTTTACATAGCTAGTTCCCAGTAGTTCTTACAGCTGCCCCCTTGGTAGCTGGTCCCAATCCCATTATATAAATCAGCAAATTGAGGTTCAGAGTAATTAAGTAGAAAATGGCAGATCAGGGAAACAAGCCCAGATCTTATGCCAAAGTTCATTTTCTTTTCACTCTGGACTTTAGGGAATATATTCTAATGTCCCTGAGGCAAGACACTGATGTCCAATTAACTATAGATGCACCGAAGTATGACCATTTTTTCTACTAGCCCCTGGATTTTCACAATTACCGATACACGTCCTTCTATCTCTGGAACCACAGAAACCTGAACCTATAGAACTTGTCCAATTTGGGCTGGAGATGTAGCTCAGTTGGTAGAGTGCTTGCCTTGCATGCCCAAGGCCCTGGGTTTGATCCCCAGCACCAAAAGAACAAAAAAACAAACAAACAAAAAAACTTGTCCAATTTGCTTCTTCAGAAAGTTTCCACAATTGCTCCTGAAGTTTCTGCCCTGCCCAGGTTGCTGTAGAGCTGCTGAGATGCGTGGGGGAGGAAAATGCAGGTAAAAGAGCCTAGGAAGCACCTGCTCAGCTCCTCTGTCTCAGCCCTAGTTGTCCTCTTTAATTTCCGAGGCACCCCCTGGAAACCCCAGGACTTGGAACTCAGTTTAATAATTTCTGCTATAGGACACAATCTTTTTTTTTTTTTACTTTAATGAAGATATTGAAGTTCACAAAAGTCAAGTATTCTGTCTAGGATCACAATGAGAGTTAAGTGAATTGTAAATCCCAATAACCTGTTTACTGCACAGCCACTTATCCAGCTTTCTCTAATACCTGCCTGTTCAATCCAGTCCCAAGACTCTTTCTGCACCACCCAGCTTTTTCTTTTGGGTACCGGGGATTGAACTCAGGGGCACATGACCACTGAGCCACATCCCCAGCCCTATTATGTATTTTATTTAGAAACAGGGGCTCACTGAGTTGCTTAGCAACTTGCTTTTTCTGAGGCTGGCTTTGAACTTGCAATCCTCCGGCCTCAGCCTTCTGAGCCTCTAGGATTACAGGCATGCGCCACCACGCCCAGCTCTTTCTGCCCCCTTTTAACAAAACCTTGTATTTTTTTCAAAGAGTGCATACTCTGCAGGCTGGGGTTGTGGCTCGCTGGTAGAGAGCTTGCTTAGCATGTGTGAGGCACTGGGTTTGATCCTCTGCACCACATACAAATAAATAAATAAAATAAAGGTATTTTGTCCAACTACAACTAAAAAAAAAGAGTGCACTCTGCTAAATTTCTTATATTTCCCAGCCTCTCTTCAACTTGGTCTAAATGTTAAGTCTGGTCAATAAAATGCAAATCAGGAACAACCTCAACCATTTTTTCCAAACCCTAATCCCAGTTCCCAACTGTGTGTCTGTCTCTGGGGCCTGGAAGGCATGAGCAGCAGCCTCCCACTCACTCTAGAAGCCCCGTGCTCCTGAGGCAGGGCAGCCTGGCAGTCAGCTCCATCCTGGGGAGGATGGGGTCATGATGGCTCCTCAAGGTTTCCTAAGTCTACATTCTGGACTCCTTTTCCAGGATTCTGAAAGCTTAACTGCTTCCCGAGCCTTTGACCTGATGTTTTCCCTCAACCTCAGAAAACTTCTGTGGTTTTGAGATACGAACTGCAAAGAGGAGTCGCCAAAAATCAAAAGAAGTCAGGAAAAGAACTTCCTGGAGTTTGTCCAGTGAAAATACAGGGAGTAGCCGTAAATGAGGCAAAACAGATCTGTAAATTAAAAGATTAGCATCCAATTGTGACTAGAAATAGTTCGGCTGGGCCACCACACCGCCTGCCTGTAATCCCAGCAGCTTTGGAGACGGGGAGGCAGGAGGATCATGAGTTCAAAGCCAGCCTCAGCAACTTAGCGAGGCCCTAAGCAACTCAGTGAGTCCCTGTCTCTAAATAAAATACAAAATAGGGCTGGGGATGTGGCTCAGTGCCCCCGAGTTCAATCCCCAGTACCGCACCGCCCCTCCCCCCAAAAATATAACAACAACAACAACAAAAAATAGAATGAAAACCTGGAGATTTCAGCAAGGAGTATGCAGTTAAGGCAATCAGCCCAATATTGCCGGAGAGACCAGTATTAAGAAATTTCCGTTCACGTCCCCCTGAGGAGAAGCAGCATCTTAGGAAACAGCCCTGTTGGAGAGGAGTAGTTACCAAAGGGCTGGACCACCACTGATTGACACCTCAGCCCCAGAGCTGGGAGTGAACAAGCCTGGGGACTGCCTGCTAGCAAGAAAGAACACAGCAGCTGGTCAGCACTTAGCCAGTGTCCAGAGAAGCTGACTGGAATGGGAGGGCAGGCTGGACATGGCCCCCTATTTATCAAAATGTGGCAAAAGGAAGTTCACTTCCTGAGAAGGGTGAACAAACCATGACATTGCAACCACCTCAATTATAAAAGCGGCTGCAGATGGGCACTTGCCTATGGAGCAGATGAGATGGTCCTGAGGCAGATGCGAGGCGTCTCCTAAAACATCCGTGAGCATCCTCTGGTGCCCAGAGGCAAACAGGGACTTTCCTATGGAAGTCTAGAGAACTTTGCTTCTGAGTCCCGCTGACAACAGCCAGAAAGGACCCACTGACATGACAAAAGGACTGACCTGGTCTGTTTTCACAAAGCTTATTTATGCTAGGAAGGGCTCTAGTTTATTCTTGTCCCTCCTGAAAGGTGATATTCATAACTGAAGGTAAGAAAGACATCATACCTGAGGACACAACTGCCCAGGGTGGGGCTGTTACTTCGCTGTCACCTTCCAGCAACTTGAGTTTTGTTTTGAGTGGAAGTAGAAAAGCCCTGGGCCTGGCTCTAATCCTACCCGTCACTTAACAGTACAAGTCTCCTTGAGATTCACATTCCTCATCTATAAGTAAGGGTAGAAATACCTTGCCCAGCTCCCTGAAGCATTCTGAGGACAACACTCTGGGCCCTGGTTTCCAACAGTATTTTCACATGGACACGCCACATCATTGATTCTGAGGCCCCAGATGAATGTAGGTCCCAGTCATTACCCCCCACCAACCCACCCCCACACACATGCAAACTAACCCATACCACAGGAGCAAATTCAGATTGGCTGGATCTTTGGTCATTCACACCTCTAGACACATCTCCTGGCCTCAGACCTGGCTTACCCTGAATGGGTGATTAACAAACTCAATCAGGAACCAAAGCTTTGACCTTCGGGACCAATTCCAGTCCCTCTTTGTTATGGTGTATATATGGGGTGTCCCCCAAAAGCTCATGGGTAAGACAATGCAAGGAAGTTCAGAGGTGCAATGACTGGGTAATAGGAGCCTTGGCCTGATCAGTGCATTGATGCCATGATAGGGATTAACTACGGGGTAACTGTAGGCGGGTAGGTGTGACTGTACCAGGTGGGTCATTCAGGGTGTACCTTTGGGGTATATATTTTGTCCCTAGTCTGCATTCTCATTTCTCTGCTTCCTGGTGCCATGTCCTGAGCTGCTTTCCTCCATCACACTGTTCTGCCATGGAGCCAACCATCTATGGACTGAGACCTCAGAAACCATGAGCCCCCAAATAAACTTGTCTTCCTGTAAAATTGTTCTCTTGTGTGTTTTAGTCACAGCAGTAAAAAAGCTGACTGAAACACTCCACCCTGCCAGCTTCCACGGAACAACAGGAATAGACCTGCCTGTCCTGGTGGCCTTCAAAAAACAGAAGGACTTTAGCTCAAAAGTGAACTGAAACATCCCCCTTGAGACCCAGAAAAATGACAGTCCCCCTTTCTCCTCCTGGTTCCCAGGAGAGGGGCCACACCAGGGCCCAAGTTGCCTGTCCTTGTCAGAGCAGAGGACAGAGAACACCATCTAGGGAAAGCATGAAGGGCCCAGGACTGGGAAATCCTGGGGACAATGGTGTGGCAGAGATGCTGGAGCACTTGGAGGGCACGTAGCTTCAGAGGAAATCAAGCAAAGCCAAAAACGAAGCTGTGATTGCATCCAAAGAGGAAAAGTGTCATTGTAGAACAGGGTCTGTCCCGGACACGCATGGCTCCGAGATGAACGGTACTTGTCTTGTGGCAATGAAGCAAACAGGAACCGCTCATCAAATGTTGGGATACAAGGACATGGGGGCGGGGGGGAGGAGGAGAATAATTCCTCAGCTACCATTGTGGGGAGTCAACAGGTAATGTTCCAATTGAAAAATCCAGACACAGTAATATAAGCATATTATTTAGAAAAATGGTGGCAAATACTAGGGGAAAAAAAAAAAAAAAAGACTACAGAGTGAGATGGTTGCCTCTAGGAAGGACACCCTGAGGGGTTAGTGGCTGAGAATTAGTGTAATTTTTCATTTTAATTTTTATATATGTATTCTATTTCACTTTTTAAATTATGTACATGCATCATTCTGTTAAAGAGGGGGGATGATAATTTTATATTAAGCGAGTCCTCTAAGCCTCTACAGAGCAAGGTTTCCGGAAACTTACGGCTCTATAGTATGCAGGGCCCTTATCAGATACGTGGCCACCTGGATTAGTTTTCTAGGGTTGGCATAATAAAGTATGGCAAATGGATGGCTTAAATGACAGAAATTGCCAGAAGTCCAGGATAAAGGTGCTGTCAGCATTGGCTCCTTCTGAAAACTGGGAGGAAGAATCCATCCCCTGCCCCTCCCCTGGCTTCTGGTGCACTGGCAACCTTTGGTGCTCCTTAGCTTGTAGACACACCATGCTGGTGTCTGTCTTCATGTCCACGCGACATTCTCCCTGTAGGCATGACTCTATTCAAATAGCCTCTTTTTATTAGGACATCAGTCATGATGGATTAGGGGCCCATCCTCCCCCATCCAGTATATTTCCCCGTAACAAGTTACATTTGCCATTACCCTACTTCCAAGTAAGGTCACATTATGAGATACTGCAGGGTTAGAACTTCAATATATGAATTTGAGGGGACACAAGTCAACTGGTAACACTGTATTAAAGCTGTAAGGTGATAATGTAATACTTTAAAACAAACTGGTCAGCCTGCAGGACCTGCAACTTAAGAGTGGCCACTGCCTAGGACACACACTGACAAGCTGGCTACCCAGAGCTCCTGACTCAGTCCCACCAATACCCACTTCTATTTCTCCCTGAACATGTACCCACTTGCTGAACCCCCCCCACACACACACAATAATACCAATCATCTGTTGTCCCACTGTATCATTTGTCCCACTTTGTTGTTGTTGTTGTTGATCCCTGCCTAGACAGGTGACCCTCATCTGTGATCCAGTCATGCCTTTTCCAAAGCTTGTTCAGCAGCTGGGGGTTCAGCTCAGGGGTAGAGTACTTGCCTTGCACATGCAAGACTGTGAGTTTGACCCCCAGCACTGGCAAAAAACAAATAAACAAGCAAAAAGTCTAAAGCTCCTTTGGGGGGATGTGGACTGGGAAATCCCAACATGCCCCCATGGTAAGAATTCATAAAGAACTTCAGCACAAACGGGCCAAACACTTCCATCCCCCCAGTGACTGGGTGACATAACTATTCATAGGTGTTGCAACTGCACCACTTACTTACTAGTTGGGTTATATTGAGCAATTTAACCTCTGGGTAGCCGTTTGCCTAACTGCAATGTGGGAATAATAACCGAAGGCTACATCATAGGGTAGGGTTAAATGAAATGAAGCACACTAAGCCCCCTACACAGTGCCTCACACATAATAGATAACCAATACATGCCATTTGTTATTATTATCAGGTGTTCCTCCTCCATTTACTTTTTAAATTTTTACTTTTATTTATTTTTATCCTATAATGTTTAGAGCAGAGCCTGGCTGTGCCTGATCTCCATTTAGCCATTGACTAAAGAGGCCCTCTGTGGGTACCCTGCCATGCATCTCAGTGACCTCTGCTTCAGTGGCTCCTGCATCCTCCCCTCTTTGTCCTGCCTACATCCAGTGGGGCAGCTCAGCCCACCCACCTTCCTCCTGGGTCTCCAAGGGCACATCTGCCCCAGGTGAGCCAGATCACACTGTCTCTTGTTCAAATCATTCTTATTAGTCTCAAATCAGTTTTCAGGAGACCATCACTCCAAAGGCAGCACTTTTCTTTCTCTCTCTCTCTCTCTGTCTCACACACACACACACACACACACACACAGATTTAGCAAATAACATTTGTTTACTTTGTGAAAATTTAAGACAAAGTCAGGTTACATTATCCATGTCATGAAAACAAAAGTAAAAACAACAACCCACATTCCATTCCATTCTAGACTCCTGGACTTCAAAGCACCCAGCTGAGAGCTGAACAGCTTGCTTTTGATAACATTCTAACAGGGAAAAGGAAGGAACCAAAAAAGTGTGGGAGCAAATCTCTACATGAGAGGACATTGTAAAGTGTGTCTTGGCGCATCTTGTTGGGGACCTCCATTCCCAACACCATTTGGAGATGGTTCTATAACCAGAGAAAAGCAAACCCTAACACATTTCTAAAAGAATTCATCAAGGTCTGCTGCCTAAGGTTCTTGTAGAATTTATTAAGGAAACAGAAGTTTTCAGTTTCTTATTTGTAATAAGAGTGATAAGAACAGCTGTTTGTTGTGCACTTACCTTGTGCCAAGTACTGATGTGTTTCGTTTGGTTTGATTCATTTAATTAACCCAATTAAATTTCAGTGAAGGAGGCACAAGGAGGAAGGCTTGGAGTCTGACAGCTATGTGAGCTTGCCTCTGATTTCTCATCTATAAAGTGGGGATAATACCTACCTGGTAGTTATTGTGAGGATTAAATAATTTAGGTAGAGCGCTTCAGCCCAAAGTTTTCCATTGTAATTTCATAGGCACAGAGAATTGCGTAATCCACTTCAAAAATATGTACTGTATTAATGAAAGAAACAAAACAAGGAAATGGAAAATTTTGAGATTCTGCTGTATGTCAATCTGTCCTTCAATACTTCCTTCCTGGTGAAGGTGAACTTGGAGCAGTGTTTCGACTATTGGTCCCCATACCTAGTCTGCTAAGCCTCCCTCACCGCCACATCAAAGGAGCCACGGAGACAACGTGAAGTCAGAAGAACCAAAATCCTGCCCACACTTCAAAGGGCTAGTCTCCCGGAAGTTGTTACAGCATCCCTTTCAAGGAGAGTAAACAATACAGCTCACAGAAGCCACAGGGAGCTACAGCCACAACAAACTGGCTTCCATGCTGGGACATGGAACTTTCTGGGGCCCAAGTGAAAACAGCACTCTGTGCTGAAAATGTCAGCCCCACTGCCTTTCCATTCTCACCCTTACACTAATGAGCAGCGGGAAGAGCCTGGCCAGAGTGGGCGAGCATGAATGGCCCAGAGCAGGTGGCATCCCTCTTTTCCTTTCTGCACACCCTCAGGACATCATGGACAGCTCTTTTGATTCCTGGGCTCCCACCCTTCAGTCTACACCTTTGATGGTTCTGTTTGAAAACCACAACCAAAAATAAACGGCTCCTCCTGGGAGGTAGGGCGATGGCGAGGGCGACCTGCTCTCTCCTGAGCAGGTGCTCTGCGCCCGGCGTTGAATTCCCTTCTCCCGGCCCTCGGCTGGGCTGGGGGCTGACACGCGGATCACCAGACCGTCTCCACCCGTCCTCGGCCCAGTTTTCAGTGAGAGGCACTGGGACCTCCCCCACCCACCCCCGCGCTGACCACGTCGCCCGGTGGCCTTCCTAGCCTCGCCCTAACATTAATGAGCAGCCGGAAGCGCCCAGCACCGAGCGGGCTGTCAATGGTGGTCCCGAGCAGGTGGCGTCCCTCTTTCCCTTTCTGCCTTCCGTCCAGCGTTTCCCCGCTCTCCCCTGATGGCTAAGGGGGCAGCCTAGTGGCGGCCTCTGCACGCTCCCCTCACGCATCCCCCGGCCCCGAGCCTGCACACCTTCCCGGATCCCTGCGCTCCCCGCCGCACGCTCACACGCGCACACCCCCCACCTCCGGGCGACCCGGCGCGTTCACACCTCCCGCCGCGGCGTGCCTCCGCACCACCTCCCGGGCCGGGACGTGCCGCACGTGCGCCGCGCCGTGATTGGCAGCGCCGGCCCCGCCCGCCCCGCGCCCCCGCCCCGCCCTCCCGCGGGCTGGGGAAGGGGCGTCGGGAGCCGGCGAGCGGCTGGCTCGGAGGCTGGGGCTACCCGGGCTAGCCGACCCGGGTCGCCGCTCAGAACCGCCCGGGAACAAGGACAGCTCGGTGGGAGGAAGAGACGGGGGGGTGGGGGGCGGCTGCTGGAAAGCGCCGGTGCCCTCCAGGTGCCCTCCGGCTCGGGGTGACGGAAGCCTGCTCGCGGGGGGGCTAGGGTGCTGTCCCCTCCGAGTGGAAATACTTTTCTAATGCTGGGGACAGGTTCTCCACTGTGTTCGGTTGTTGGCTCGGGCCCAGTGCACCTCCACCCCCACCCCCCCACCCCCCCAGCGTTCTTGGGGACAGCCGGGAAGTCCCCGCATCCTTCGACCTGTGTTAGGGGAAAGGACAGAAGGGATTAGGAGGGGACCTGAGAAAGTGACAAAGGCAAAGCTCCGGTACGTGGCTCCGGGAGCGATGCTCCGCCTTGGAGTAGGGACCAGAAAGATGTCCATGAAAGGAATGGCGATGGCTTAGCTGGAAGTCTTCCCAAAGGAGGCGATTTGAGCGGAGACGGGGCCAATGGCTAAGCGCAGCTGGGCAGGGACAGCCAGCTCGCAGCGGTGGGGCAGCAAGGGGCGTGGGGGGTTCTCAGATAGGCACCTCGAATGGTGCTGCCTGTCGTCACCCCAACAGCAGTCAGCCAATGAAAAATAAGTCCAATGGAAAC
Organism: Marmota flaviventris; assembly: GCF_047511675.1. Classification (NCBI taxonomy): domain Eukaryota; kingdom Metazoa; phylum Chordata; class Mammalia; order Rodentia; family Sciuridae; genus Marmota; species Marmota flaviventris. The sequence goes on along the minus strand of NC_092498.1, from coordinate 14,896,525 downwards.
CTGCTCGGCTGTGAGGAACTGCCACTTATGGAGACTCAGCTAAGGGCCTTCTCTTGGGGGCTGTCGTCCCAGAAGCCGAGGGCAGGTGTGTATCAAGAACCGAACTGACATAGTGGCTTTTTTTGGACTCTGTCACTTGGATCCGAGCGCCTGACATTTCCATGGCCCAGCCGTGTAGTGGAGAAGAGGAAAAAGGAAAGGGGGTTGGGCCCCCCCAGGGAATCTCAGGAGCTCACAAGGCTGTCTGCTGGGGTATATATACCCTGCCTCACTTTCCCTATTGTAAACGTTGAAGTCTTGCAATTGGGTGATGCTTTAGTTTCTAAATTGCTTCCACTTGCGTTGTTATTTTATCCAGCAATCACTGTAACCTACAAGATAGGTATGATTAGGCATATTTTACCCTTAGGGGAAGTGAGGCTCGTATACCTAAAGTGACACAGCTGGTTGGTGCAGGTTTGGAATTGGAGCTCAGGTGTCCTGAGTACAAATATAGGACTCTTTAAATACATCAAAGGAAGAGACAGGGCCTGGTTTATGATCCTGGTGCCAAGGGCACACCCATCCATTAAAATGAAATCCAGAAGGACTGGGTTAATACCCACCCCCACTGCTCTTTGGAATTATCTCCTTGAAACATAGGTTAGCTTTGCGGTTATTCACCTAGCGTGGGAAGAAGAGATTCCGTCAACTCACTGCCAGGAAAGCCAGGACCAGAAAGGAAAACAGGATGAGGAAGAGATGGATTACCCGCTGTGCATTTCCTTCTTACCCACACCTTCAGGCCAACTTGAGAGCCAGGGTCCCCTCTCATCTCAACAAGCAGAGATGCTATTTCCTATCCACAGGTTGGGTGGGCTCTGCTGCCTAAAATAGACTATACCCAAGGGGACTTTTGAAGCCTCCCTTTTATCTACTGCCTTAGTCCTAGCCCTGAGGAAACAAAAACTCACACTTCCCATAACTACAATGGCATGGTTAATAGAGGGGTTTCTCCTAGAAGACTTGTCAGGAACTTTCTGTGCCTCTACCCTGCTGCCAAGTGAGGTCTCTTGAGCTTTTTCAGGAAAGCAGATGGTGCTCAGTGGTTCCCAAGGCTGAACGCCCAGTACAGTCACCCATCAGACTTTAAAAATATACACATGACCATGCATCTCTGGGTTGGCATTAGGGATGTCTTACGTGTGATGTATTTTGTTTTCTTTCAAACACAATCCACATCACTTAATAATGAGTATACATTCTGGGCTGGGGTTGTGGCTCAGTGGTAGAGCACTTGCCTAGCATGTGTGAGGCACTGGGTTGGATCCTCAGCACTGCATATAAGTAAATGAATAAAATAAAGGTCCATCAACATCTAAAAATATATTTTTAAAAAATAATAATGAGTATACATTCTGAGAAATGCATCATTAGGTAATTTTGTTGTACGAAGATCATAGAGTGTAGTCACACAAACTAAGATGGCCACATCACTAGGCAATATAATCTTAAGGGTCCACGGTCATATGTGTGTTCCATCATTGACCAAAACATCATTGTGTAGTACATGACTGTTCTGAAGTAATTGGGGTGACCAGCCAGGTTTGGAACCCACAGATGTAGTATGACTTCCATCTGAAAAGTCTGAGGTGACTCAAGGTTGAAATTGGAGGCTTGTTAGGCAAATATGGAACCTGTCATTCAGATGTCTGTTCTGCCTAAGAATGTGCAGATGACAGCTCCGTTTGTATTGAAATAATATTTTGTATCTGTTGCATTAAATCAAATATTATTAAAATTAATTTCACCTGTTTCTCTTTTACTTGTTTTAAGGTGGCCAGCAGAACATTTTTAACTTACGCCTATGGCTTGTGACTGAGAACATTCTTGATGTGGGTGCCAGCTGCTTGGGCTGTCTAGTTTCTTTTAACCAAAAGCATCCTCACTCATAATAGGTGGTCCAGGAAGAAGGAGGTGATGTTTGATGACCTGAATGATGACAAAAGCTAACCACATAAAGATGATATGGAAGAAAAACCTCCCACATTTCAGGTGCTCTATAGCCACATGTGGCCAGGGGCTGCCGCACTGGACAGGCAGTTCTACAAAGGGGTGATAAGTGGCAATGAAACCAAGAGTATCCAGGCTGGGAGGAAAAGGCCAGTGCAAATACAAACACCCCTGTCAGGCTGGGGTGCCTCTGTGGGGGTCGTCTTTGAGGGAACAGGCCTCAAAGGAATCCAACAGTGATTAGTTATGTATGTCTGCCTGGGTGTTGAAGTTGTGCCCTTGAACTTGCTTTGTGCACTTTACTCCTGTATCTAAATAAATCCATTTTAAATTAAAAAAATGAAGTAAGGAAAGTTTCCTGATGCATTTAAAGAAACTCATAAGCTCCTTTCCTTAGCCACCAAGACCCTGGCCACCCTCTATGTCATTCTGTACCATCTTCCCATATCACCTTCCCCAGGATCATTGGTCTTTCTGCTTTTCAAATGTTCCATGTTTGGGTCTACCTCAGGGCATTTGCACTTGCCTTTTCCCCTGGCTGACAGGTTTTTCTTCCAGGTCTTCTTTCTGTGCCTAGTTATTTGTCATCTTTCAGGTCTCAAATATCACTTCCATCCTTGGTCAGAAGAAACAAGAGACCCCCTACCCAACCAGCCGACTTAAACACTGAAGGGAATTTGTTACTTTGAGAAATAAAAAGTCCAAATCACACCAGGCTTCACCTGGAAGCCTGCTGGTGAGGGCCCCTGACTCTTTGGGTCCTTCCTTCTCCATGGATCAGCTCCATCCTCATGTTGACCTCCCGCACACTGGCAAAATGGCTGCAGCAACCCTTGCCCTCATAACATATCCCACCTTTTGCAGAAAGTTTCTTGTCTTCTGACACTCAAAGAAAACTACTAGATTTCGCCCAACCAGTCATTTAACCCTGGAGAGTCTAATATGGTGAATGTCATGGGCCTGAACCAGTCACTGCCAAAAGAACCCTGATCAGGCTTTAGGTAGTTAAGGCCCCAGTCCTCCAAATTTCCAGGCCACCATGTATTGGGTAGATGTAGACGAGGAGTTCTAGAAAGGCAAACAGCACTGTCCACCAGGCAACCCTACCTTGGCAAATCACTACCTGGACCGTTATCCTTAAAGAAAGGGAAGACAGTGAGTCATCATGTCACCTGAGTGCCCCTTCCTAGCCAAGCCAAGGGAAAGAGGGCAGGCTTGGGACAGACGGCCTGGACAAACGAGGACACGACTTTCTCTGGTCAGGGCCCGTTGGTGTTATCTGTAGAAGGCCACCCTCCTGCCCGTATGCCAAGACTGTGTCTCCTGGGAACGCCGCTCACACAGGCAAACAGCAAGGAGATGCTGGTGATGTCACCATGTCTGCAGCCCGACCTACAAACGCCTCTCTGGGGTGACTGGGGCGAGCTGAGGGCGCTGTGGAAAGGACACACGTCGCTCCTCCAGCTGGCCGCCACTAGACAAAGTGCAGCAAGGGACAGAGGTGCTGTCTGTTCAGCTGTCAGCTCTGGACCCTCCCAATAAAGCCCTCCGCCCCCTCGGCCATCTCTGGGCAGCTCTTTGGTCTTTGAGCAGCCTACCCCACTCCCTGGCACATCGGGGCTGTGGGACAGACAGCTCAGCAGACTCTTTAGTTAGTCTTTGCACAGGTTGATTTGATTCATTCTATTTTACTACTCTTTAAAAAATAAAAATCATTCTTAACTCATGGCTCTCTTAACAAAAATAGGCCGAAGGTCATGGTTTGCCAACATCTGATTTATACATTATGCTGCTAATGGCATCTCAATTTTCCCTGTTATTGTTTTCCTGACTGTGAAGTTCTATGAAAGCAGGCTCCATGTCCACTTTTTATTTTTTTTAAACAACTGACTTCTCAACATTTAAAATAGTGCTGGGCACATAGTAGAAGCTTAATAAATATTCCCTAGGGGAGGGCTGGGGCTATAGTTCAGTGGTAGAGTGCTTGCCTAGCATGCGTGAGGCCCTGGGTTCAATCCTCAGCACCGTATAAATATAAACCAATAAAGGTATAAAAATACAATAATATTTTTTTCAAAAATATATTCCCTGGATGAATGAGTATAAAAATACTATTTCAGAGCATGTCAGGACTCAGTGCCTAGCTCTGACCTGGATTTTCTGTCCTACCTAGGGGACACAGCTGTCCCCATACTAACCAGTGCAGGAATGGACAGGACTGTAGCTGGTCCCACAAATCAGGAAAAGGAAACTCCCTCTGGCTGCCAGAGCCCAGCACCCAGGACCACTGTGAATGGGTAGGGCTGGTTTCAGCCTGCACCTGCCCCTCTGGAGGGCTTCCTAGGGTGGGACCCATCCTGGGCAGGTGCGTGCATAGCTCCAGGGCAGAGTTCCAGGTGAGAGTTCTAAGGCCTCCCCTATGTTTACTGTGGCCACACCTCGATGGGAAAATCCTCTGCGGGCCCTTACCTAGATAGCTCTCACTCGCTTCTTCCACCAATTCCTAATGCCTTCTCTTTCTAGTTCTCTTCCACGCAAGGACTACAATTTGCATACATTAAACCAAAATTCTCACTTTGTGCTTAAAGGTACAGCTAAGCATAGGAGAATATGCATGATTTATAGTTGCCGAGGGGCTTCTGTCCTGGGTGCTTACTATACCTCAAGAAAGACAGTGAGAAACTAGGAAAGGGGCAAGTCTAGGTTGTCAAGGAAGCAGGGAGGCTGCCATAAAGATTCAGAGCCAGGTATAGCTGCTTCCTCCACCTGGACTGATAAAGACTACAGAGAGGCAACATCTGTTCAGTCACGAACGCCGTGGCTCAGGGGGTCGTGAGCTCCACCACCCAATCCTGAACCAGAACTAGCAGTGCTTAAAGCTAGAGGGGGTCATGGTGAGGATTATAAAGAAAGTCCTCTTTACGTGGTGGGTGGCCAACCCCTGGAACTCATGACCCCAAGCAGGGGCCAGACTGAAAACACCAAGTCATGCAGGTGTGGCTGTAGACAGAATCCGAATGACTCAACAAGCAACTAAGGATGCCTGGGGATTGGGGATGAGCCCTCTGAGGCCACTGATGAGGGGCTGCCTGGGGTCCTCAATGCTTTCCTTCCTGCCCACGCCAGGGACGGGGTTCTGAGCAGGGGAGGACAAGGAGCTGGGGCTGTTCCCTTGCCCTCTGGACAGTCTGAGAGATGGCCTTTATTTGGGGTGGGGGTCCTCGTGGATGAAGACTGACTTTCCCAAGTCAGCTATAATCTATTGTTGGGAATTTGAGGGTCACTAAAACAGTAAACTGATGTTTATAGGAATTTGACACAAATGCCTTCTCTACTCACTGGGACCTCACGGTTGACATGATGACAGCTAACATTTATTAATTGTGATTGTGTACTATGCCCTTACTTATTTGTCAAAATAACCCTGTCAGGTAGGTACTATTATCCCACCACCCCATTTGACAGACAGGGAAACTGAGGCATATAGAAATCACTTTCTCAAGGTCCCACAGCTAATAAATGATCCAAGATTCAGTGTCGACCCACAGACTCCGGGGTACATAATTTCCCATAGGGTGGGGTTAAAACCATCCCTGCCTTCTGCTGAGGACACACCACTCCCTTCCAGCCCAGTGTGGCTATAAAGGAATCATGGCCTCAGCCATTTTTTTTTTCCAGAGAAGCCAGGAGAATCAAGACAGGGTAGAGAGAATAAATCTAGCTAAATCCAGCCTGAGGTCACCATAGTCCTGACATCTGCTCTACCCATAGCACCCACCTGTGACACATCTTATAGACACAAAGCTGTTGTCCACACCTGTGGAAGACGTGAGTTACTGGGCATGGGCTCTGGGCAAGGCCAGAGATTGGCTGGGCCTACACACAGGGCAAAGGCCCTCCTGGGGCTAAGGGTGGGGTGCCTCTGTGTCTGGGTTTTGTCCTTGAGGGAAACAGGCTTCATCCCCATCCAAGTGATCTCTCCAGGCCATTCCAGGATTCTATGATCGGCATCTCACAAAGCTTCAAAAACTCTAAGGTGGAGAGAGATGTTGGATAGGTGGGGAGATGGGCTCAGAGTGTACCGGGAGCTGGCACCAAACCAGAACGTAAGGCAACCCCTTTAAGTTGTGTGCAGGAAACTGGACGGTGCGTAGAGCCTGTGGCATGGAGTGCAGCCTCCATCCGGGTCACTTTGCAGGGTGGGCAGGGTGGGCAGGGTGTGCATTGGCCTCAAGCCCTTGGGGAGAACTAAGGCTTCTGCTAGTTTGCACAAAGGTGCTGTTCGCTAAGGTGAGCACCAATGGGGTTATTTCTGTCCAGAGGAGAGGACTTTTCCTATTCTCAAGTCCCTCGGTGTCCCAGGGGGAGGAGGCAGGGGCTCAGGCCACACTCCCACCCCATCCAATTGCTCTGTCCATCTTTTACTACTGATCAAGGGCATGTGGAATTTGGGGGACTCGAGAATTCCTGAACTCTTCCATGGCTCCTCCACCCCACACTCCTATGGGGTTCTTTGAGCACACACAGAGGACCAAGACAGGTGTCACAGACCCTGACATGCCATTTTGGGAAGTCCATGCTGCCTGGCACAACTGAGGCTTAGAATTCCAGAGTCCAGAGGTTCCCCTACCCCTCATCCTCCCTGCCAGGGTTCTTAAGAGAAAGGGAGGAAGGGAGGAAGGGAGAAAGGCCAGGCTTCAGCAGGACCCGCCTTCAGCTTCCTGGTGCTGTCCCCAGAGCTGGAGAACACCAGCCAGGTAAGCCAGATGCACCAGCCCGAGAACAGGCCGTGCGAGAGGAGGCCACAGTTGGGCACAGGAATCTTTATCATGCTGACCCAGACCCTGGATGCTGCCCAGGCTGATTAGCAGCAGTTCCCTGGAGGGAAGCCAGCAGAGGCAGGGGTGTGCTTTTCGTCCCCTCCAGAAACACAGTCTCATTTAATCCTCAGAGTTTCCCTGTTTACAGATGAGAAAACTGAAATACATTTCAAACAAGGATTAGAATTTGTCAAGGTCACACAGCTCCTAAGTAGTGAGCTGGGCTTTGGAGCTTGTGGTCTGTGCCCAGGTTCCCCTTGGGGACTGATGGCAGCTCAGAGACAGTCCATCCTCAGGATCAGCCCTACCTGCAAGGAGCTGCCCAGGACGAGGCTGACAACCCACCCAACTCAGCTGTCCGGGTACAGAGAGGGGGTGGCAGGGGCTGTTGGGGAGTGGATAAAATCCGCCCCTCGCCTCAATTCAGGCCAACCTGGCTTCAGAACTCTGGTGGGACAGAGGACTGGGCTTTTGTCACAAATGCATCCATTCAGCCTCTCGCCGCCCAGTCCTGCTGCCCTCCCTCTCTTACAACTGCTGGACCTCATAGATCTCCCTCTTCAAGTTGGCTCTTGGGCAATCTTCCGAAAACATCTGCAGGCCCCACCTCTCCAGCAGCCCAGGACTGAGCTCAGGAGCACCCCCAGGCCAGAGAGACAGAAAGGGGAAGCCATATCACCTGCCTCACCTGCTCCAGGATCAGCCTGGACAGCCAGCCGCACGGTGGGTCTGTCTGGGGGAAACTCAAACCGCAGAGGGAAGAGCGGCCTCCTCTCTATTGCTCTGAAGCCAGGGCCCTAGCACCTGCTTCCCGTCTTCCCTGCTTAGCTTCTATGACTGTAGACTCCTTATAACCATGAGGAATAGCGCCTAGGTCTACTGTGAATACATTAAGGAAGTATTAGACATGTCAAATGCCAAGTCAAATCAGGATCCATGATAACTCTGGGTTTCTAAAGGGGAACCCTGCTGTAGATGACATGCCAGGAGAGAGTCCCACCGCCTCCTCCGCCCAGCACGGCCACCCACATCCTCCAGATCAGTTTCTATGGCTCTGATCTCTTATGGGCTGGAGGTGGGTACGTAAAATTGTCCTCAAGTCTAGACTGTAGACCCATTCTAAGGCATCACCTGAAGGCTTTCAAACCTCATCCTAAAAGAGAGCTAGCTGGGGGTGGGAGTGGGCATGGGTGTGTGTGCATCTGTGTGTACTTTGTGTGTGTGCGTGTGTGTGTGTGCGCGCGGGCGCGACCTTCTCCGTGGTGGTTTACAGGAGAATAGTAGCCTGTGCCCATCTTATATTCTTTCACTTATTTGTGTTTATGGTGCTGGGGGCACACCCAGGGCCTTGTGGGTGCTAGATAAGCCCTCTATCCCCCTGGACCTGTGCACATCTTTTAAAATTTAGAGGGCTCCCAGCATGGATGGTAGAAAGACTGGGACCATATTTTCTTTGTATTCCATGTGAAGGGAAAGAAGGAGGCGAAGGTCGCTGTGGAGAGATGGGGGCTGAGAAGTCCAGCCCACCTCCTGGCTCCAAGGAGTCCAGGCCCAGCCCTGGAGACAGCCCTTTATCAGCTGCCATCCCAGTTTCCTGTTTTCCAGTGGCCTGTGGACCTGGGCTGAAGGGACATCTGCTTCTGTTTATTCTTCCCCGTCTGCTACCCCACCCCCTGGAAGGCTGGTGCTGCTGCTCCTTGGCAGGTGAAGACCCAGGAGGAGGGAGAGGACAGGCCAGAGACGTGGGACCCTGGGAGTGAGGCTAGTCCCCAAAAGTCCCAGGCTCCAGGGACTCTGAATTCAAAGTGGTGAAGGGGAAAAGGAGTCAAGGGCAGAAGACTCTCTTAAGAATGAAAGCAGGAAACTGGTGGGTTCCTGGGGCAACCTTCGCTGGTAGGAGAAACATAATTGCTTTTAAATTTCAGGTTACACCTGGGCTAATAAAAACAACTGGAAATTCCTGTTGGGACGAGGAAGTTTTCTCTCAGGGAGGGTTGGTCAGTCACCCTTGAACCTGCAACAGTTGCATACTGGAGGAACTTTGCTCAGATAGAGCCTCTGTGAGGATGTGGGGCATCTTTGTGCAGATGAGAAAAAGGGGGCCCTTTCCCCAGGCAGACACAGTCCCTGACTCAGCGAGTGTCCCTTCTGCTTCTCCAGCATCCCAGGACGAAGACAACCTGGGCCCAGGTACATGAGGAGAGCAGTTCTCTCTCCCCTCTAATGCCGTCACTAACCCGGACAGCTTAAGCTCTAAACAACCACCCCAGAGGTGACCACCCCAGACACAGAGAACAGTGCTGGTGGCCCTGAGAAGCTTGACAGCTCTTAACACTTGCCTGAGCCAAAGTCCCTGTTCCCACTGGGTCCCTGATAAGCCTTCTGGGTGAACTGGAAGAGAGCTTTGTCATCACAACCCAGACCTGACCGAGGTTGTCCCACACTGTGGTTACTGGCCATGTAGAATAGACAAGAAAATTACCAGGTTGTATCCAAGGATTTCTTCCTTTAAATTTTGCTTAATACCTATCATCTGAAGACATGGATTTTGTTTTTAAAATCTGTAGTAGATATTATGGAGTTTATTCTCTTTTAAGCAGCTTTGTTTGTTTACAGCCAAAATGGCGGTATAGCAGAGTGGTTCCAAGCTGGGTGTTAGGAGTCAGACTGATCTGAGTTTCAATTTTAACCCCTCCACTTTCTAGCTGAGTAACCCTGTGCCATCCATCTAACTTCACATCCTGGTTTCTTGATCTGTAAGATAAAGAGAGGTGATACCAAGAGGTAAAACACTTGGCACATTGCCTGACACAGCTCTAATGTGCATGAGCTAATGCGGACTGAACTCAGGGGCATTCGACCACTGAGCCACATCCCCAGCCCTATTTTGTATTTTATTTAGAGACAGAGTCTCACTGAGCTGCTTAGCACCTTGCTTTTGCTGAGGCTGGCTTTGAACTTGTGATCCTCTTGCCTCAGCCTCCTGAGCCACTGGGATTACAGGGTGCCTTACTGTGCCCAGCTTCTAAACCTTAGCTATTGGTCATTAAGAAGGATGAGCATGTTTTCTAATTCCTTGGAGAAGTGGCTGGTCCCCATTTGAAACAAGGAAAGTGAGTCAGGGACACCAGGTTGTGCCAGGAGACAAGGAAGCCTTCAGGGGCAGGAGCCAGCTAGAAGGAATTTTTTTAAATGGCCAAATCTGGGGGAAATTTGAGCATCAGAATGAATAGTCACTATGGTCAATAACACAACAAATAGAAAACATCCTCACATCCATAGGGATATTTAAAACAAGGGGGGAAAGAAAGGGAAATACCAGCTAGGGGAAAGAGCATGAAAAAAAATAGGAAAAAATGATAGATTGGAAATCTCTGCTTGCAGTGATTTAGGTGGAGATTATCTGTTGATAAGAACTCAGGATGAAGGGTTACTGAAAGCAAGATAGTCACACTGGGCTAAAGTACAACTGGCAGACAATTTACAGATTACCAAGGAGAGCCTGGCATGGTAGTACAGGCCTATAATCCTAGGGACTAGGGAGGCTGAGGTGGGAGGATCGCAAGTTCAAGACCAGACTGGACAACTTTGTAGACCCCAGAGCAAAATAAAGCATGTAAAAAGGGTTTGGGGTGTAGCTCAGTAGTAGAGCCTCTCTGGGCTCAAGCCTTAATACCACACACACACACACACACACACACACACACACACACGTGGCCCAGCCAGAAAAAAAGAGAGAGGTGGGGGGGGGGGGAGATCCAGAGCTTCAGGAGAAGCTTAGTCAGATGGTCAATCAGCGGCCATGGTCTGTAGAAGCGTATCTTAGCCAGTTGTTCCACCAACACAGGCTGTAAAAGTCAGGCATGGTCCTGGGATTTGCAATTATTTACTTTTTAAAAATGTTTTTACTTGTTCTTTTTAGTTATACATGACAGTAGAAAACATCCTGATATATTTATACCACCTTGGAATATATCTTATTCTAATTACGATCTCAGTCTTGTGGATGTACATGATGGTGACATTCATTGTGGTGTATTAATATGTATTAGACTGGAAACCCTGCTAGAAGAAAATGTAGGCCCAATACGCCAACATGTCAGCTTAGGATCTGACTTCCTTAACAAGATTCCTAAAGTGCAAGAAGTAAAATCAAAAATCAATAACTGGGATGGTATCAAACTAAAGAGCTTCTTCACAGCAAAGGGAACAATCAAGAACATGAAGAGAGAGTCTACAGAATGGGAGAAAATATTTGCCACCCACACCTCAGATAAGTCATTAATTTCCAGGATATACAAAAAACTCAAAAAGCTTAACGCCAAAAAAAAAAAAAAAAAAGGTATAACCTAATCAATAAATGGGCAAAGGAACTAAACAGACACTTCTTAAAAGAAGAAATACAAACGGTCAACAAATATTTGTTAAACATTTCTAGCAAGTAGAGAAATGCAAATTAAACCTATACTGAGATTTCACCTCACTCCACCAAAATGACAATTATCCAAAGATTCTTTTTTATTGATTTTTTAAACAAAAATAAATGACAGCAGAATGTGTTACAATTCTTATTATATGCATACAACACAATTTTTCATATCTCAGTATATAAAGTATGTTGACACCAATTCGAGTTTTCATACATGTACTTTGGATAATGATGTCTATCACATTCCACCATCCTTGCTAATCCCCTGTCCTCTTCCTTTCCATCCCACTCCTCTGCCCTATCTAGAATACATCTAATCCTCCCATGCTTCCCCCTCTCTACCCCACTATGAGTCTTCCTCCTTATATGGGAGAAAACATTCAGCATTTGTTTGTTGGGGATTGGCTAACTTCACTTAGCATTATCTTCTCCAACGCCATCCGTCATCCATTTACCTGAAAATGCCATGATTTTATTCTCTTTTTTTGCTGAGTAAAATTCCATTGTGTATATAAGTCACATTTTTTTTATCCATTCATCCACTGAAGGGCATCTAGGTTGGCTCCAGGGTTTAGCTATTGTGAATTGTGCTGCTATACACATTGATGTGCAAAATGACAATTATCAAGAACACAAGTAACAATAAGTGTTGGCGAGGATGTGGGGGGGAAGGCACACTCATACATTGTTGGTAGGACTGCAAGTTAATGCAACCACTCTGGAAAGTAGTGTGGAGATTCCTCAAAAAGAAGGAATAAAACCACTATTTGACCCAGTTATCCCTTGGCATATACCCAAATGACTTAAAATCAGCATAAAGTTGGGCACGGAGGCACACACCTGTAATCCCAGCCTCCAAGCTTGGAAGGTTGAGGCAGGAGGATTGTGAGTTCAAAGCCAGCCTCAGCAAAAGTGAGGCACTAAGCAACTCAGTGAGACCCTGTCTCTAAACAAAATACAAAATAGGGCCAGGGATGTGGCTCAGTGGTCAAGTGCCCCTGAGTTCAATCCAAAGTACACATACACACACACACACACAATCAGCATACTATAGTGATGCAATATTTCTTTTATATATAGATAGATAGAGAGAGAGAGAATTTTAATATTTATTTTTTTTAGTTTTCGGCAGACACAACATCTTTGTTTGTATGTGGTGCTGAGGATCGAACCCGGGCCGCACGCATGCCAGGCGAGTGCGCTACCGCTTGAGCCACATCCCCAGCCCATGATGCAATATTTCTAGCAGCACAATTCACAACAGCTAAGCTATGGAACCAACCTAAATGTCCACCAAGAGGTGAATTGATAAAGAAATTGTGGTATACATACACAAGAAGATTGAATTCATGACATTCACTGATAAATGGATGGATCTGGAGACTATCATGTTAAGTGAAATAAGCCAATCCCCCAAAAATAAGGGTGGAATATTTTCTCTGATATGTTGATGCTAACCCACAACAAGAGGGAAGGGGAAGAACAGAAGTTCACTGGATTAGACAGATGGGGGTGGGAATGGGAAAGAGAGTGGAATGAATTGAACATAATTATCTACTTTTTAAGAATTACATTTGAGAAGACTTTAGGTTCTTCCATAAACAATGTCATGCTCACTCCCTTATTCAGATATGCTTTATTGAGTAGGAAAAAAAGATAAAATTGTAGAGTGAGGAATTATGTCCTTTGTTTGTATAGAGACTAATTATGTTTGACCCTAGACTCCAGGGAGAGTGACTGTCTGCCTGGTCATTGTCCCTCAGGGGCAAGTACAGAAAAGGGTGAGAATCAGGCCCTGCAGTGCCTGATGGGCTATCTTTTCTTCTTCTTCTGTGTTTGTATAGAGACTGAATTAAATCTTACAAGTAGAATTCCCTCATAGTTTCTGGCAGAAAGCAAACCCTCCACAAATACTGGCCACAGTTAGTAGAACTTCTTCCACAATATTAAAAGCGTCTTTTGCAATTACTGTTTCTGTCCAACTGTGTATATGAATTATTTTTAAAGTAAAATAATTTCTAAAGTCTTAACATGCGCCGCCCCTCCCCACTGTTCCCACTCCTGATTCCTCGAGGCCACCACTTTTCCACTTTGACCAGCTTCTTCTGGTATCTCAGTTTGACATATCATCTGTTGTCTTCCTTCTTTGAAAAATAAGGATGTAGCTCTTATTTATCTTCTCTTCCCATATCCCCTTAATTTGCTTTTATTGCAGTTTTGGTTTAATCAGTAGCCAGCACTTACAATGACACTGTGACCATTATTCACAGCTGAGCCATGGAGCACGGTGATCGTGGTTCCTCTCTGGCACAAACTTCCTTGAGATGAATATTGCCCCGTGTTCTCTTTTTCAGTTGTCAATGTCCCTGTTGCTAATTCTTCCCCAAACTCTCCTCTAGAGATGCAGGGCTTCCCTTGTCATATGCAGACACAGCAGGCCACCTGCTGGTTGCATTTCTTTTTCATGGGGGTATCTAGGGTGCTCCATCCTCCCACTCCAAGCCCTGTGTCCTCTTCCCCTGATTCCTGGGGTTTCATTTATTGGTTTCTTTTCATGGACACATCATCCAGTGGCTTCCAGAGAAAGGGCTGGTTGGGAGATAAAATCTTGAAACCTCACATTTCTGAAGACATCTTCATTTCCCCTTCACACTTGGAGTGTGAGTTCGCTGAATATAGATTGCAAAGCGCACTATTTAAGAATTCTGAAGTCATCAGTTGTTCATCTCATCCCAGCCTCTAGTGTCACAGTTGAGAATCCGAAGGCATTGCACTTTCTGAATCTCAGTCTGTGACCTGCTTTTTTTTTTTTTCCCCCCTTCTGGAAGCTTTCAGAATCTTCTTACTCATTGTTGTTCTGAAATTTCACAATTTTATGCCTTGTTTTGGGATTTCTTCCTATCATTGAGCAAGTCACTTAAATAGGCCTTTTCAATCTAAAAATACATCGCCTTCCATTTCAAAATATTTTCTCGGGTTATTGCTACTCTTTAGAACATTAATTCCTGCCTTCCATCCTCCCTGTTCTCCGTTGCCCTGGATCCTCTGATTTTCTCACTGTCTTTCTTCTCTGTTCTGATCTATTTCCCCACGAGTTTCTGGGTTGTTGTTGGCTTTTATTTTAAATCTCCCAACCCTTCTCTTAACCTTCTCTAATTTAGTTTCTACTATTACAGCTCAACCTTCCTGGAATTCTTTTTTATTCTTTGAATGCTCATTTAAAAAACATCAGCCAGAGACATGAAGACACACCAGACAGACCCACATTCAGGGGGAACATGCTGACCTCAGCCTCAGCTCACCTTGGCTGCAGATGGCGCTGCTCAAAGGCACACCTGACCCAGGATGACCCGACATCTGACTAAGGCCAGGCTATGGAGACCTGGCCACTTTGGCTCAATTGGGGACAGCTCTGATGTCCACCTAGACTCCTCTTCTCCCTCGGAATGATTCCGTTGCAACCCATGCATCCTTCGCCCTCCAAATTCTGTTCCAGTATCTGCTTTGAGAACCCAAATGGAGACCATCCTATCCTTATTTTTCACAGACTCAAAAATCTACTTTTAACTTTCTGAGCATATTTATTGTGGGTTTTGTCTGTTTTTTGTTTTGTTTTTAAGTTTTCTTCTGCTTCCTTCTTTGGCCGACTCTCCTGGGTTCTCCTTTTCTTCTGTTCACTTGTTTTGATCTCTCTCACGTCAGAGAGTTTTCACCAAGTGTCTGATTCTGCTGTCACCCGTATTTAGAATGCCATAGGAGAAACCTGATATGAGATTTGAGTTAAGTGTTGGGCTTCAGAGTTGGGCGGTCAGTTGGGGATCAAGTGTCCTCAGGGTGACTTCCAGATGATACTATCCCTGAGCCTCTGCTCTTGGTGGGTTTTCTCAGAAGAGTTCTCCAAAAACCCTGCCAGAGGGGTTACACGTGTGCCTATGGCGTCCAGGAATCCAGCGTGAGAACAGGGAAGGGCCACTGCTCTATTGATGTTCACTTAATCTTCTTCTTTTGAACTAACCTTCCACTCTCTGTTGTACCCAGAGTTCCTCTGGCTCAAACTTCGCACAGGACCAGTGGCAGGTCTTGGTAGCTGGTTGCAGAGCTGGCAGAGGGTTCCAGCGATTGAACGTTCCCATGAAAACTTCATCAGGACTCTGATTTTTAGCCACAGCCCGGGCTAGTCTCCAGAAGTAATTAGGACCTCAGTTCCTAAGCCTTTGGGGGCATTTCAGAGACAGAGGTCAGTTTCTTTTCTTGTCTTCCCCCTTTTGAAAAGGGCTTCCTCTTTTTCTCTGGTGTCTAAGGTTAGTTCTCTCTATCTAATTTTCACCTTAAAAGGTTTTTTTTACCCTGCTAGGTGCTGTGGAACATGCCTGTAATTCCAAGGACTCAGGATGCTGAGGCAGGAGGATCCCAAGTTCAAAGCCAGAGTCAGCAATTTAGTGAGGCCCTAAGCAACTGAGACTCTGTCTCAGAATAAAAAATAAAAAGGGCTGGGGATGTGACTCAGTAATAAAGTGTCTCTGAGTTCAGTCCCCAGTACCAAAAATAATTTTCTTTTTATCTCTCTCTCTGTTCGTACCTCCCTTGCTTTTTTTTTTTTTTTTTTCCTATTTCTCTTAAGTGTCTTTACTCACATTTTAGTGGGGTTTGGGAGGAGGAGAAAGCTTACTCACTTGTTCAGTCTGCTCTGTTTAATGGAAGCCCTTGGGGCCCAGAGGGTTTTCAACCCTCATTTTATGGATGTAGTCTTCCTCATGTAAACCTATTCTGGATTTCAAAATGGAAGTCAAGAAGAAATATAATTTGACTCACACGGTTTTCAGACCAATTTCCAAAAACACTTTGGGCCTATGTGGTTTGTTCTGAATTCTCACTCTAATTATAATTGTCTGGCCAGCATGTGGGCACTAGGTACCCATCGCTCAACCTAAGCCAAGCCCCGGGTCCTTCTGTGGAAACACCAGTGCCACAGAGGGCTCCCTCCTCTTCCCCCTCACTCAGGGGACAAACAGGAAGGTTCCCTCAGGGCTGTGCCCCTGATTTCTTCAGAACTTTACTGAGAACTGAGTCATTGCAACATCACACTCAGCCAGCTGTCTCAGCACAAGAAAAAGCTTTTCTGTGGTGTGAGGTTTTGTGGGCTGCAGACGACATCTAGGTCAGCAAATTAAACTCCACACTGGCTCCCAAGGCCAGCTCCACCAAACTTAAGGCTGTCTGATTTCACCCTCCGGCGCTGGCTCTCGTGGTGCTTGGGAGACAAGGGCCCTCTGTGGGTGACCAGAGGGCCACACCTCAGCTTCCACCACTGGATGACACATGGCTCATCCCAGAGTGACACGCTCCCCCAGGGCTCCACAGTCCTCCAGGGTAACAGGAATCCAACCTTGCTATTGTGATTGTGTGTGTGTTAAAACAAAGGGTAGGAGACGGACATGTCATGTCTTTGTTCTTCAGTTTCATATACCACCTGTGTTTCTCTCCTTCCATGCTTTGACCTCGACAAAAACTTCTTTCTTAGTTCCCTTTCAGGAGAGTTTTTAAGAATGGCCGCTGGTCTACTTAGATATTACGGGGCAGAGTATCTCCATCGGGGAAGGGTCACTCTGGTCCAGACACTGAGTCTCAGATTTTACAATGGATAAAGCCCTTGGAGAGTGAATCATGTTAGAAATTTGAAAACAATTCAGCAAATATTTATTTGAGGGCCTGCTGCTCTCTGAGGCTCTGGAATGCAGACATGACAACCGGGGTCATTCCTCTTAAGAGCTCGCCGACAATGAAGACCAACATTCTACTGGATGGCTACCTTTATCTCCCTTCTCCTGGTAAGACCATCTGGGCATAACATCCTCATTCTATGCTTCCAGAGGAGCCGAACTTCCCCCTGACCCTGGAGACAAAGGTAGACTCAGGCCTGTTCAGTGTTGGGTGTCGAGATTAACATATGGCCCAATAGAAGCTTAGGATATGCCTGAGGAGTCTACTGATATTCAGGGAGAGGTACTAGATACTTTTCTTTAGAATTTCTACCAATAATTTGTTTAAACTAGTTAGATGGGGTTTTCTGTCATTTGCAACTGCACAGCTCTCTGGAGCAGGTGGGATCGTGTCCTCCCAAATCTACATTCACCCAGAACTTCAGAAGGCGGTCAACTTTGAAAACAAGTCTTTGCAGAGATATGCAGATAAGGATATTGAGACAAAATCATTGTGGTTATAGAGTGGGTCCCCCAAGGTGACAACCAGTGTTCTTATAGGACAAGGAGAAGGCACAGAGGGACACAAAGGCACAAGAAGAAGGCCATGTGAAGGGAGGCAGAGGTTGGAGGATGTGTGCAGCCAGGGAATGCCCCAGCCACCGTAGCTAGGAAGAGGCAAAGAAGGATCCCTCTGAGCCTCTAGCAGGAGCACAGCCCTGTGGATGCTTCCATTTCCAACTTCTGACCTCCAAAACCGTGAGAGAAAATTCTATGTTGTTTTAAACCACAGTTTATGGGCCCTAGGAAATGAATTCACCTTGACATATGAAGTCATCCAACACAGATTTATTGGTACCTCATATGTGTCTGAAGAAGTCAGTAAAAATTCAGAGAAAGGGGATATCAAGACTGGAGAGAGAGATTTGAGCTGGGATACTATGAAGCCTGAAGACTGTCCATCCCACCAGCCGCACCACCATGGGCCCCTGGGAAGTCCTGGAGAAATGGTAGCATTCACGGTCTCGGGGGGAGAGGAGGCCCTTCCTAGACTTCTTGAAGGTCATTTTCCCAACAAGTGAAATTCTTTCTGCAGCAAGGACAGGTGCTCTGTTTGACGTAAGTTGAAAATATTTCTCCAAGTTTGTTCTTTGACTTTGTTTATAGTGATTTTACTCTGGAGAATTTTTTTTTTTTTACATAGTCAAATTTATCAACATTTGTAGGGCTTATGGGTTTTTTAAAAACTGCCTTTCCACCATGTGTAGTGGCACATGCCTGCAATCCCAGTGACTCCAGAGGCTGAAGCAGGAGGATGGCCAAGTTCAAGGCCAGCCTCAGCAACTTAGCAAGACCCTTGCTCAAAATAAAAACTAAAAAAGGCTGGGGAATATGGCTCAATGGTTAAGTGCCCATGGGTTCAGTCCTCAGTACCAAAAACAAAAACAAATTAATAAAAAAAACTCCCTTTCCCTGTGTTTTTATCTAGTAGTTCATAGTGTGGAATAACTTATCTTTCATTCAAATGTATCTGCATTTCCCTTCCATTGAATTTCCATCACCTTTATTAAGTATTTTCAAAAAATAGCACCAATAATAGTAGGTACCATTTGTTTTGCCTAGGTTCTAAACCGAGAGCTTTATCTCTATAATCTTTAATCTTACTCTGAATGTAGGTGACATCCTCCATATTACAGATGAGGAAAATGTGGCCCAAAAAAGGTATATGAACTGCCACAGATAAGAATCCAATACCTCCACATACAAATAAAAAAAGTGCACAAAAAAATGGGGGAAAAAAAGAGAATCCATTAGCTCCAAGGATGCAAAGCTGGTTCAACATAGGGAAATCAATAAATATAATTCATCACATCAACAGACTTAAACACAAGAGTCACGTGATTATCTCAATAGATGCAGAAAAAGCTTTTGACAAAACACAGCATTGATTCATGTTCAAAAAACTAGGGATAGCAGGAATATACCTTAACATTGTAAAAGCTATATGTATATTATATAAACCCATCACTCTATATGCAGGAAAATGGAAAGCAGTCCCTCTAAAAACTGGAACAAGACAGAGATGCCTTCTTTCACCACTTCTATTCCACATAGTCCTGGAATTAGAAGACCAATTAGAAGAAAGAAATTAAAGGGATACAAACAGGAAAAGAAGAACTCAAACTATCCCTATTTGCTGACAAAATGATTCTATATTTAGAAGACTCAAAAACTCCACCAGAAAACTTCTAGAACTCATAAAAGAATTCAGCAAAGTAGCAGGATATAAAATTAATGCCTATAAATCAATTGTATTCCTATACATCAGTAATGAATCAGCTGAAAGACATTAGGAAAACTACCCATTCACAATAGCCCCAAAGAAAATAAAATATTTGGGAATCAATCTAACAAAAGATGTGAAAGACCTCTACAATGAAAACTACAGAACATTGAAGAAGAAATTGAAGAAAGAAAGAAATTGAAGAAGACCTCAGAACATGGAAATATCTCCCATGTTCCTGGATAGGCAGAATTAATATTGTCAAAATGGCCATACTACCAAAAGTGCTACACAGATTTAATGCAATTCCTATTAAAATTCCAATGACATTCTTCATAGAAATAGAAAAAGCACTCATGAAATTCATTTGGAAAAATAAGTGGCCCAGAATAGTCAAAGCAATACTTAGTGAGCGAAGTGAAGCAGGAAGCATCATAATACCAGACCTTAAATTATACTACAGAGCTATCACAAGAAAAACAGCACGGTATTGACACCAAAATAGACATGAAGACCAATGGAACAGAATAAACGACACAGAGACAAACACACATAGATAGAAGTTATCTCATACTAGACAAAGGCATCATAAACATACATTTGAGAAAAGATAGCCTCTTCAACAAATGGTGCTGGGAAAACTGGAAATCCATGTGTAGCATAATGAAATTTAACCTCTATCTCATCCTGCACAAAACTCAACCCAAAGGGAATCAAGGACCTCACCATTAAACCAGAGACCCTGCACCTACGAGGAGAAAAAGTAGATCCAAATCTCCATACTGTCAGCAGAGGAACCCACTTCCTCAACAAGACTTTTAAAGTGCAAGAAGTAAAATCAATCAATAAATGGGATGGTATCAAATTAAAAAGCTTCTTCATAGCAAAGACAACAATCAAGAACATGAAGAGAGAGTCCATAGGATGGGAAAAAATCTTCATTACCTGCACCGCAGATAGGGCATTAATGTTCAGGATATCTAAAGAACTCAAAAAACTCAACACCAAAAAAACAAATAACCTAATCAGTAAATGGGCTAAGGAACTGAATAGACACTTCTCAGAAGAGGATATACAATTAATCAACAAATATATAAAAAAATGTTCAAAATCTCTAGCAATTAGAGAAATGCAACTCAAAACTCTAAGATTTTACCTCACTCCTGTCAGAATAGCAGCTATTAAGAATACAAATAACAATAAGTGTTGGTGAGGATGTGGGGAAAAAGGCACATTCATACATTGCTAGTGGGACTGCAAATTGGTGCAGCCAATCTGGAAAGCAGTATGGAGATTCCTTGGAAAACTTGGGAATGGAACCACTATTTGACCCAGCTGTCCCTCTCCTCAGTTTATTCCCAAAGGACTTAAAAACAGCATAATATAGGGACACAGCCACATCAATGTTTATAGCAGCACAATTCACAATAGCTAAATTGTGGAACTGTAGGTAGGGGTTCTGTGTTTGGGACTGGGGTCCCTGATGACTTCATGGCTGTGGCATGCTTGGTGCCTAGGAAAGTTTCTGTGCAAAGGCATAGGATGCCCGGTTGCTATGGCAATGCCCTCCATGTCAGAATCTTATCAGGTTTGACCTTAATCTTAGGTACATAACTCCTGGGAACAAAGGAACTTGCTTGCTTGATAACTACAATGTTTTACCAAGCTCCAGTGCTCCTGAAGCTGCCTGCCTAACAGTAACTTCAGACAATGGACCTTCTTAAGAACTGCACAAAGCTCCTAACATTGCATATTGTAACTATGAAATGTAACTGCAGAATAAGCAACCTTACTGCTACTCTAAACAATAAAGTGGTTATGGTACTAATGACCTAATGTAACCTATTGGTGTAAATAAAGGTGGCCGCTTGGACAAAGAGCCACTCTGCCACCTTCTCTGCCCCTGCACCTTGTCTCTGTGTCTCCTTTCTTTGAGACTCTTTACGGGTAACCAACCAAGATGCCCTTTAGTAGATGAATGGATAGGGAAAGTTTGGTATATATACACAATGGAACATTACTCAGTATTAAAAGAGAATAAAATCATGGCATTTGCAGGTAAATGGATGGAGGTGGAGAATACAATGCTAAGTGAAATAAGCCAATCCCCCAAAACCAAAGGCTAAATGTTTTCTTGGATATGAGGATGCTGACTCATGATGATGATGGTGGGGGAGGGCATGGGAGGAATGGTGGAACTGTAGATAGGGCAAATGGGAGGGAGGGGAAGGGAGGGGGTAGGAGGGTCGGAATGACAGTGGAATGAGTTAGACATTACCCTAAGTACATGTATGAAGACACGAATGGTGTGAAAATACTTTGTGTACAACCATGACTTGAAAAAATGTGCTCTATACGTGAAATATGAAATGAACTGCATTCTGCCATCTTGTAAAACAAATAAGAATAAATAAATAATTTAATTAAAAATTATAAAAAGAATGACTTTGTGACATTAGCTGGTAAATGGATGGATCTGGAGTCTATCGTGCTAAGTGAAATAAGCCAATCCCCCCAAACCAAAGGCAGAATGTTTTCTCTGATGTGGACACTAACACAATGCGGGAGAGGGGAGGAACAGAAGTTCATTGGATTAGACAAAGGGAATGAAAGGAAGGGAAGGGGATGGAAATAGGAAAGACAATAGAATGAATTGGACATAACTTTCCTACATTCTTGTATGAACACATTACCAGTGAAACTCTACATCATGTACAACCACAAAATGGGCATATTTTCCATATATATATATATATATATATGAATGATGTGGCAAAATATATTCTACTATTTTGTCTATCTTAAAAGAACAAATAGAATTTTTTTTTTTTAAATCCCATAGCTCCTAATTAAAGGAGAAAAGATTTGTGCTCATGTCTGTCCTGGAGCAAGCTGGGAATATTTCCACAATACCATCTTGGAAGCTTCAAGCTTATGCCCTGAGGGTAAACTACTTGGACAGACTGCTGATCTTGTCTCTCAGATGTTGATTATTCCAGTTTTACCCTCATGGGATAAACTTATTTTAAAATATGCAAATGCCCTTTTTATTTATGTATTTTTTTGCTTTGCTGACTAGTTATAAAATACAACTCCATTAATGTCATGGGAGAACAAAAGGAAACAATTATGAAAAAGCGAATTCTATTCCTGTGATCAAGCTTTGTGAGACCACTGTGGCCCCCACTGGCTCCCACGCCTTATTCTGTCTCTGCTTCCTGCTCTCTAAGGCCGTTGGCCTCTGGCTGCCATCTTACTTTGACCTAACTACAGGAAAGCACAGATGAGTTTGGACTTCACCACATTTGGACTCTCTTTCCTGTGTGAGAGCTGTGTCTCACTTAAGTGAAACACAGACGATGATGAATGACACTTGTGTACTAGAAGTACCACAGACCACATGGCCTTCAATATCAGGAATTTATCATCTCTCAGTTCTGGAGGCTGGGAGTCTGAGATCAAGGTTTGACAGGATTATTTTCTTCTGAAGCCTCTCTCTTTGGCTTGTAGGTGGCCATCTTGTGTCTTCTTCACATTGTATATGAATTAGTACGCTTAGGCTGCCATAACAAATATCACAAACTGAGTGACTTAAGCAACAGAAATTCATTTTCTCACAATTCTTGTGGCTGGAAGTCCAATATCAGGGTGCCAGCATATTTGGTTTCTGGAGAAGGCTTACTTATAGGAGGCCTTACTTATGGTGTCCTCAAAGATCTGATTTCTTCTTCTTATAAGGACACTGATCCCCATCCTAAGTGCTTTATACTGTGACCTCATCTAAACCTAAATTTCCCAAGGTCTCACCTCTGAATATGATCACAGTGGGTAGTTAAGACTTCAACAGATGAATTTGGAGGAGTGAGTCTACAAAATGTCTTTTCTCTCTACCAATATGCATTCAAATCTCCTCTTCTTATAAGTATACCAATCATATTAGATTGGGGCCCACTCCCAGTGACCTCATGTAACCTTGGTTACCTCTATAAAGGGCCTATGTCCAAGGACAGTCCTATTTTCAAGTACTGGGAGTTAAGATTTCAACATGCAAACTCCAGGGGGAAGAAAGCAGCCACCACAGTGCTGTAGGTGAAGAGATTTTTCCAGGCCTACCATTACTGCACCTCCAATGCCCACATACACTCAAGGACTCACCCAGATTGGGCAGATGTCTACCACCTCCACCCTCACTCCCAGCAACTTGTTATTATGAAAATGTTCAAACATACAGAAAAGTTGAAAGGGGGTGACAGTGACCACCTGTATGCTCACCACTCAGGTGTAATCATTGTAGACGCTATGCTATCTATATTTTATCTCTATATGTTCATTTTCTTCACCAAAAATGTTTGAAAATAATTTTTTGTGTGCATTTCATCCCTGAATACTGCAATATTCAGCTTCTAAATATAACCACAGTGCCATTATCACACATAAGAAAATTCACAATAATTTCCTAATGTCATCTAATATCCAGTGCATATACAGATTTCCCCAATTGTGTTCAAAGTATATTTTACGTGCTTCTTTTTTTACTTCAGAATTGTTCCCCTATACTTTTTTTTTTTTTTAATACAGGGTGTCTCTATGTCACACAGGCTGGCTTGAGCTCCTGGGCTTATATGATTCTCCTGTCTCAGCCTCCCATGTAGCTAGGATTACAGGCACATGCCCCCATGCTGAGGTCCCATTATTTCTTTTTACATTGAATTAAAAAAAAAAAAAACGGTTATCTTTTTTGTTTGTTTTGTTTAGAATATCCCATATTCTGGATTTTTCTGATGGTTCTCTTGTTGCACCATTTAATTTTCCCTCTTTTGATTTTCTCTAAACTGAGCTTTCTTGTCTGGGGCCCCTTAGCTGAATTATAGAACGTAGCAATGTAAAATCACTCTCTGATCTAGAACCTTTCTAGTCACACACAAGATAAGTATTTTGTTACAAACAAAGGATACATTGATGGTTAATTTTATGTGTCCACTTGACTGAACTACAGGGTGCCCAGACACTTGGTCAAATCTTATTCTGGGTGTGCCTTTGAGTGTGCTTCTGAGTGAGATTAACACTTGAATCCATAGACTAGGTAAAGCAGGTGCCTTTCCTATGGTGGGTGAGCCTTATCTCCTCAGTCAGTGGCTTAAACAGACAAGAAGGCTGACCCTCCTAAGAGGAAGAGAGAATTCTTCCTGCTTGCTGGCATTCAAGCTAGGCTATCATCTCTCCTGGGTCCCTGGCCTTCAGACTTGGACTGGAACCTTACCATTGGCCCTCTTGGGTCATCACTTGCCCACTGCTGGACTTGGGACTTCTAGCCTCCAAAGCAGTGTGATCTAATTCCTTATAGTAAATCTCTGTCACTATCATACTTCCTATTTGTTCTGCTTCTCTGCAGAACTCTAACACAGTTGCCTTAGGGCATGAAAGCTTGTTTTGCTCCCAGGATCTGGTTGGGAAATTAAAGTACTCAGATTAAGGTTAAGCATTTGGGGTGAGAACTTTTCATATCATATGACATCAGGAAGCAATATTGTCTTGGAGTTATTAATGATGCTAAATTGGTCACTTAATCCCAGATTTTTATTTTACTTTTTTTCCTCCTGTGAATTAGCAAGTCATCATGTGAGGCAGTATTTGGCACTATGCAAATATCCTGTTTCTCAGCTACTTTTCCCCAGTGGCTTTTGGTACCCACTGACAATCCTTGCCTGAGTCGATTTTCCACCCAGAAATTAAAGCTTAAGAAAGTTTACCCCTCGTAAGGCTCATGAATTGCTTAACGTATAGGAATTAATATCCACAGTAGGATAAAGTGAAATCCCTCACCATTAGAAGACTTTCTCCTCCCGGGAAATCTTCTAACTTAACTTCTCAGTCTGTGGAGACCAGGCCTGGCTGGCTGGTGTCCTGCTGCCTGGAAGGTAAACACCGGAAGAGCATTTTGTTATCATTGGTTGCGGTTCTGAAAGCAAGGATCAGAACCCTTCAGAGGTAGGAAAGTGCCAAAGTAAAATCAAAGTCAGTAAACAGATCTAAAATAGTAGCAGGACACACTGAAGAAAATCTGCAATGCAGAGGGCCTAGCAGACATGAGGGAATCAGAGCAGGTGAGATGAAGAAGCTCCGCCGCACTCTAGCAGAAGGGGGGACTCCTAGGGGACTGTTTGAAGGGGAGCTCTGTTCTCCAGGCAAATGCGTGTTAGGGTGGAGTGGGGCCAGGGAGAGTGGAACGCTCCTGGGCCAGGTTTAGGGGAAGGGGTAGGTGAGACCAAAGGATGCCTGAGGATGCAGCGTCCAGGTGCAAGTTAGGCTGAGGTCTTGCCAAATTCCACCCAAGCAGAGAGGAGGGCCAAGGGCTTCTAGGAGCCAAGGAAGGTCAACAACTCTCACAGTGGGTAGGAGGGACTTGGCATGAATGGGGTGGGGAGAAGCAATGGAGTATTGGGGAGCCAGAGGAGGGAGCGCCCACAGTTCCAGAAGGAATCATGTAAACATGGGGGATCCAGCAAAGCATGGCTTCTGTGTGCAAACCCAGGAGTCCGGCTGTTCTGGGACTCCCAGGTGGGCTGGGGCCTCCAGCACCTTGCTTCTCTCCCCTCCCCCACAGCAACACTGGGGTCTGCAGGGACTCGGGGCGGCACATTGCTGGAGCTTGTGGGACCACAGGGCAGCAGCCTGGCTCTGTATTCTGCTATTCCACTTGACTTCTCTGCCCCTTGGAGGGCCATTTTCCTGCTGCCCCAGTAAGTGTGGAAGGAGCTTCCTGTGGCTTCCCCATTACCTTAGCATCTCAGCACCTGGAAGAGATTAGTATCACTGGCAACCCGCAGAGCTCATTGTGCATTTCCTCTTCAATGTGATTTGTTAGGGAAAAAAAAAAGGCGGAATGAGATCAGTTCCCGCACTTTCCCTGGAGATCTGTGTAAAGTCTACCGAGCAGTGTCCATTTATCACTACCCTGGGGTTTCCTGTTTTGAACCTGACCTGTTCTTGGCAGGCTCTCCCTCCTTGTTTCATCACATTAAAGACTGAGGCAGACTCAGCCCTCTCTCTTTCCCCTCCCTCCTCTCTGTTCCCTGCCCTGCTCCTGAGTGTCACGCACAGACTAGACTCAGCCCTCTGCAGAAGGGTGGGACGGGACGGGCCCGTTGTCAGACCCCCACCTTTGGTCTCTGCGTCATCCTCTCCCCTTTCTTTCCTAGATAACATTTGATGCAAGGTGGGAGACCACCCCTTCATGTTCAGGGGAAAAGCAGAGGAAATGCAGTCATGTGACACAGGCCCCGCCTGGTGTTTTTATAGATAGACACATCCTCAGCACAGGCTCTGGGTTGCAAAGGGCTAGCAGATCAAGTTCAAGCAAACACCTGGCCAGGCCTCACTGTTGGGGAAAACAATAGGGGGAACTGGCCATTAAATGGAAGTACAACGCTGACCGCTCCTAGAACACTAGCAGGCCTGGGTAGGTGGGGGGAGGTTTATGAATTCATTTTTCCCTTCATGGCTAAGTCATGATCATCTTCTGACCACTGTATGCTTTAGACTGAATTGTGTTCTCTGTTCCTCCAATTTCATATATCAACGTCCTAATCCCCAATGTGACTTTATTTGGAGACACAACCCATAAGGAGAAAATCAATATTGAATGAGTCCTAAGGGTGGGAGCCCTGATCCCATAGGATTTGTGTCCTTAAAAGAAGAGACGCCAGAGAGCTCCCCTCTCATTCGCTTTCCTTCTGCTGTGTGAGGACAGAGAAGAAGGCAGCTGTCTGCAGGCCAGGAAGAGAGCCCTCATGGGGACCCCAATCAGCAGGTACCTTGATCTGGGACCTTCCAGCCTCCAGAACCTTGAGGAGTAAATCTCTGCTGTTTAAGCCACAGGACTGTGGTATTCTGTTATGGCAGTCCAAGCCGACTGGGACACCACATGAAGGTTCTTGTTGACCCTAAAGCCCTCTTGTCACCAAGCTGCTCCAGGTAATGGAAGTAATTCCATGCCCCCTCCAGTTTCTGATACAGGTATGCCTCACTTTAGGGAAGGTTCACAGCTAAACCTCCATGACAAATGTCAGGATGATTATTGGATATCGACCAGCAACCCTCCCGCACTTCTGACAGTGCAGACTGAAGGTGAGCACCTGATACAGGCCACCCAATCACAATGCCCCATTTCCCTGCACGTGGTGGCAAGAACCCCGGAGACCTAGCACAACTAAATGGTTGCAATTTAAAAGCAGCTATGGCAAGTCTGCCGGGCGCCCACTCCAACAGTCATTTGTATCTTATTCCTTCTATTGTAGTAAAATTCATATAACAAAATGTACCATGTTAACACTTGAAAGTGTTCCTCGGCATTTAATCCTTTCACAAGGTTGGGCCACCGTCACACTCTCTAGTTTCAGAGCATTTTCCTCACTTACAGAACTCTGACTTTATTCAGGGTTGCAATGCTGCCTGCCAGCTGGAAGACCCATTTCTCAACTTCCCTTGCAGCTAGGTGTGGCTTTGTGACTAGATTCTAGCCAGTGACATGTAACAGAAGTATGAGGGACTCTTAGAGAAGTTCTTTAAAAGAAGTGAGAACCCTTTTCCTCTCTTCTGCAGGGGGCTGTGGCAGCCGTTACAGGCCAGGGAGTTTTTGCAAGGCTGAGGATAGCACAGCAGACAGACAGGAGCCCAGGTCCCTGAGAACATGCAGAGCTGGCTCTGGGGTGCTTACACGTGACAAATAAAGAAACCACTTGTTTA
Organism: Marmota flaviventris; assembly: GCF_047511675.1. Taxonomy (NCBI): domain Eukaryota; kingdom Metazoa; phylum Chordata; class Mammalia; order Rodentia; family Sciuridae; genus Marmota; species Marmota flaviventris. The sequence continues at coordinate 14,868,556 of NC_092498.1, read as the reverse complement.
AGCCATTAGTATTTGGAGGTTTTCTGTTCTAAGCAGCTGAACCCTATTATAACTTCATCAGGAAGTAGATCCATTTTTTAAAATGATTCCTTTAGGATTCCCTTAAATATCAAACTCCACTGGGTCAAGTGGGGATTTGTTCTCCCCAAATCCATGTGTTGGGCTCAATCTGTTGCTTTGAACAGTACGGGGAGAGGGGTCTTCAGGGAGGTGTTTGGGTGTTAGGCAGCGTCCTCACAAATGAATTCATGGCATCAAAGGACTTGAGGGCATGTGGTCCTTTTTGCTCTTGGGCTTCCTGCCATGTAAGGACTCAGCAAGACGACAGAAGCCACCACCTTGATCTTGGACTTTTCAGCCTCCAGAACTGTGATTAAAGTTTTGTTCTTTATAAATTACTTGGTCTCAAGTATTTTGTTATAGCAGCACAAATAGACTAAGATGTGGTCAGTTGAGGCATGGAATCAGATGATGTGTGGGTGATCCTCCTGGATTGGAATCCAGGACAACCAGTGGCCTAGTAGTACAAGGAAACACCTCCCCTAGGATATGTGCCACCTAGGTTTAGGATAGGAACCAGGCAAATAATGGGTGCTGGGAGTCACTCTGATCTGCAACAGGGCATTGCTAGGCCCCACAGGGCCTGCTCCATCATCCTTAGATCCTCCCTCCCCACAGCTCTCTGGAGATAAAATTAAAACATGGCTACCATGTTTGGAAGACCTCCTGAGCCTCAGCTTTACATGTACTGTCTCATCATCCTCACAACAATTCCACAAGGAGATCCATTTTTCAGACGAGGAATGAAGCTTTTAGAAATTAAACGACTTGGCCTAGTCTCACAGCTGGTATGTAGCAGAGATGACACTGAACACAGGTTGGTCCCTCTAAATCCTGGGCCCTTCCCCTCCATGGTGCTGCCTCCTATCCCCGCCCAGAAACCAAGGTCGGCTGGGAGTGATGACAGTGATTCCAAGAGACAGCGCCCGCGCTGATTTCCCCCAGCAAGCCCCGCTGTGGGACTGCTTCTCGACTCTTCCTGCTGCACCCAGGCTAAAAGAACTCCAGGAGTCCATTAAGCAATCAGAGCAGAAAAACAGCACTTGGTCCTTGTCCTAGTTCTCTATTGCTGGGTAACAAACCACCCCAAAATGAAGAGCCTTAAACAACCACCATTTCACGTGGCTCCCGACTCTGGGCTCTGCTGGGTATCTTTGCTGGCCTCGCTGCTGGTCACCATGTGGCCACATTCACCCAGGGGCTGATTCTGCCAGAAAGAAGCCAGAATGCAAGGCCTTTCCGGAACCTTCTCTCACAGGCCAGCCAGACTTCTTACAGACAGCTCAGGGTTCCCAAGACTGTAAAACAGACTGGACCCCATTCCTACTTAAAAGGGGGCTAGCTATTCCCTCCCGTTTTCTTCAGCTCCTCATCTAGGAGTTTAGTGGAGAAGCCGGCCTGGGACACCTGCACCCTCAGTGTGGCCACCACAGGCTTCTTAAGGTGGACTACCTGCTGCCACGTTCTGCTGAGTAAAGCCAGTCACAGGTGCAGCCCAGATTCACACAGGGCGTGGGAGAGCCACCATGTAAGGGACTCCCAGTCCCATCGTGGTCTTGCCTTGTCTCTGCTGGAGATGGAGCTCTGAGCTCAGTGGCTGGGCGTCTTGTCATTCCATCTCTCTAACATACCTATTGCCTGTCTCCAGGTGACCCAAACCTTGACCACTAGAGCTTCCCCCGCCCCTCAACCCACCGACTCAGTGTAACGTGCAAGTGTGCCCTTGGTTACAGATGGCACCCTGGGTTGGCTTCTGTGATCCTCAGAGCGGCCCCGTGAGCTTACAGCCACCTTCTCCTTTCTGAAGACGTGGAAGCTGAGGCACAGAGCTGTTGAGATATTTGCCAGGGAGTCTGACTTCCAAATTTTCACCCTTGACCACTAAGCTTCCAGCCTCTTGCCGTAGCAAGACGGAAACCCTGCAGAAGAAGAGAGGAAGAAAGGACAAGGCCTGGGTTTATGCTGGGGACATGAACAACATGAAGGACACCAGAATCACGTGTGGGGAACAGGGGAGTTGCAGCAGCTGCCCTGCAAACCCGGAAGGCAGCAGAACAAACCCAGGGCTGCCTCGCTGAAATCCAGGGGGCACCGTAGCACAGACCACAAGGCCCCACAGCTGAACAAATGCAGATCCTCCTCCCACTCCTGACCACAGATCCACAGCCAGGGGCGGGACTGCAGCAGCGTCCTGTGCATCCCCTGCACCACGTGGACATGCACACACAGGTGTGTTCACTGTGACGTTTTGGGGGGCTGACCTCAGTGTGACCCAGTCCCAGCACAGCTTTCCCTTCCACCCACAGTCGTAATCCATCTGATTCCCCTTCCCTGCCTCCCAGTGCCATGTCAGGGGGATTGCACCAAGGTCACACTTACTTTCAGTTATTAGAAATGTCCCACATACTTATTAGAAATGTCCCACATACTTATTTAAAAGTAGGTTAAAACTTGGAACTAATCCAATTCCAAGGGTCTCCCCTCCTCCCGGCTCCAGGCAGGATGGCCCTGCAGCCCCCAGCAACGGGTCGGGGCATGGCCTGCTCTCCTGACTCCTTTTCCCTCCTCCACCCTGCCCTGAAGAGCCACACGGCACCAGGCGCTCTCCTGGGATGGGGAGGAAGGAGGAGCTGTGTGGAAAGGCCTCTTCTTGGCTTCTGCTGTCTGTCACTGGCTCTCAGAGCTGGCTCAGGTGCTGCCTGCCCAGCTGCCACAACAGAATGCCGCAGACTGACTCAGGCAACAGAAACGACTTTTCTCACAGCTCTGGAGGCTTTTAGTCTGAGGGCAAGGTGTCAGCAGGGCTGATGTCATCTGAGGCCTCTCGCCTTGGCTTATAGGTGGCCACCTTCTTCCTGTCTCTTCATCTCCTCCTCCTCCTCCTCTTCCCCCCCCCCCCCCAGTGCTGGGGATGGAACCCAGGGCCTCACCCGGGGCTAGGCCAGCGCTCTACCACTGAGCCACACCCCCAGCCCTCCCGGTGTCCTCTGACCATCTCTTCTCTCCAGCGGTCTGTGTCCCCATCTCCTCTTCCTACAAGAACACCAATCACATTGGATTAGGACCCTCCCTTTAACTTAGTCACCTCTTTAATGACCCTGTCTCCAGTACAACCCCATTCTGAGGCTTAGGACTTGGACATATTAAATTGGGGGAAGTCACAATTCAGATCATATCCCTGACTCTCACGGAAACCATGTGGGATTTCTGGAGGCACCCCCCTACCCCCACCCCTACCCCCCAGACCCCTGCCTGGCACTGTCCCTGAGGCAGTGCGGTGCACCAAGCCTGGGTTAGCCTCAGTGGCTCCTCAGCTCCAGCCTGGGTAGCCCATCCCTGGGATTCCTGACGTGGCATAGCCTACCCTCGGCTCCCACCCCCAGCACACTCTGGAAGAGCAGCTGCCTCCCTGCTGACCTCCTCCTGTTTCTGAGGGGCCTCACTAGCCCACCTCCGCCCTCAGAATCCACTTAGGCTGCAGGTCTCTGCCTTCCTGCTCACCCAGCCCACCACTAGGACACACTCATCAAGACCCAAGAACCCACTTTGGCCCTATGGCAGCATCAAGGCTTGGGATTCCGACACTCGGTGATGACTTAGCCAGGGTGGAACATTCTGGGCTCGCTGTGGATGCACACACCCACTTTCTGTGACTGGCTCTCACATGCCCCTCCATCTTCAGGGAGGCCCAAGCTTCTCTAATTCCACAGGGAGGAAATACTTCTCCCTCTAAAGAATCCCTGGCCTGCCTTTTTAGAGGTGGGAGGTAGATGATGGGTTAAAGGTGCAGGAGAGACTAGCTAGCTGTTAGGGAACCTGGCAGGAAGAATCTAGACTCTCAGGGAGTATGCAGATTTATCTCCCATCTTCTTCATTTGGGAGCCACTACTGAAAACTCGAGGCACGTTTTTTTACATGTGTGCATACTTCCTAACATCATCCAGAGTAGCACACCATGTAGATTGTTCTCAATTTTGTTCTTTAACTATATGTTGGAGATTATTTCAGCTTACTACATAGAGCTGCCTCAGTCTTTTTAATGTCCTCCCTGGAGTTCATTCAACCCAATCCTCTATTGGTTGGCTGGTTGCTTCCAAACTTTTGCTATTACAAACAATACTGCAACAAATATCCCTGTATCTGCATGTTTTTTCTATGTGTTTATCAGTTGGGTGAAATTTCTTTGACAAAGTGTATGTGCATTTGTTATTTGATAGGTACTGACCAATTGTTCCTCCCAGAGGTTGAACCAATTTGCATCCCCATCAATAATGCCTGAGCCCATCTATTTTCCCAACACAACAACAAAGCATTATCAAATTTTGCCAAACTGACGGGCAAAAGAAACTCTTATTGTATTTCCAATTTGTATTGAGTTAGAGTGAATAGCTTTCCTCTTGATTGAGGGCAGTGTGTATTCTTTCTACTAAACGTTACAGCCAGGTAAATTAGCATGGTGATTAGGACTGCGACTCTGAAGCTGCTGGAACACTAGGTTTGAGTCTCAGCCTCGCTGCTCATTGGCTGTGTGGCCTTAGGCAGGTTGTTTGCCCCTTCTGTGCCTGGCTTCCCATGGGCAGTAGCAGTATATACCCACAGAGTCCGAGTTGTGAGAATTAAAGATGTTGGGGCATCTAGAAGGTTCCATAAGGCATGAAAAAGTGCTGTGTGGTGCAGACATTGGTGTTGTCCCGTGTGTTCCCATTTCCAGGACAGCGCGGCAGTTCTTATGTATGCATCAGAAGTATTAGTCTTCTAATCATGACGGCAGCTATGCGTACATTCCATAGAGGGGTCTATTCACTCACAGGCTAGTCCCAGGTACATATTTCTTACACTATCAGTGACTTTGTTTTTAGCAATGTAGACATTTTTAATGCGGTTAAAAAATATATAACATAAAATTTACTATTTAAGCCATTTTTAGGTGTACAGTTCCATGAGATTCAGGACCATAGACCGTTCACTTTTGTGTTGTCAAATTTCTCAAAGTTTTCTTTTATGATTTCCCAGCTTTACTTCATTTTAAAAGATCTTCTCACATTTTTATGGCTTCAGTTTTTACCTTTTTTTTTTTTTTTTTTTTTGAGACAGGGCCTTGCTAAGTTGCTTAGGGCCTCCTCGTGAAGTTGCTGAGGCTGGCTTTGAACTTGCCATCCTTCTGTCTCAGTCTCCCATGCCACTGGGATTACAGGCATGCGCCACCGCACCTGGTAGTTTTTCCATTTTAATATCCATTAGTTTGCATTTTACTTTAGGTTTTGATGTGATGAAGAGATCTGGTTTTCTCTCCAGGTGCTAGCCAGAAGCCTCAACACCAATTGTTGAATGGTGAGGTTCCCAGAGTCTACCACAGATTATAAACTAAATTCCTGCTTATAAACTCAATTCCTGCATATATTTGAGTCTTTAAATCTGTTCCATAGTGGTGTCTATTCACTCACAGGCTAGTCCCACATTTTAATAATCAGGTAGCTTTAAACTTATTTAAATACCTGGCAAAGTTAGTCCCTTACTACTCTTTCCAGAAATCTCTGGTTGCTTTTCCAGGGAAACTGGAGCCCCCCCCGCCCCACTGGTCCTCAGGGTTGGAGCACACCTCTGGGCCAGGTGTCAGGCCCAAGAACCCCAACCACATCTCCTGAATCCATGAGCCCATCCAAGGCACCAGGTCAGATGTGGTTTCTGTCCAAATGTCCACACTAGACAGGCACGCTTTCTTTGTTTTTATATTTTACCCCCTTGGTGTTAAAATAACCCAATTCACACACACACACACAAACACACACACACAAAAAATAGAATTTAAATGACCGTAACTGCCTGACCCAGAAATAAGTAATATTTTTGTACATTTTCTTCCAGTTTATTTTTCTAAAAGTATTTCTGTTTGTCCTTTCAAAAACCATATTCATGGGCTGGGGTTACAGTTTAGTGGTAGAGTACTCACCTAGCATGTGTGAGGCACTGGGTTCAATCCTCAGCACAAGATAAAAATAAATGAATAAAAAAAAATTATTGTGTTCATCTACAACTAAAAGTATTTCTAAAACATATTTATCTTAAACTTCACTGCATATATGAACATACATTGTCTTAAAAAGAGATAATACAGGGCTGGGGTTGTGGCTCAGTGGTAGAGTGCTTGCCTCACATGTGTAGGTCCTGGGTTCGATTCTCAATACCACATATGAAAATAAGTGAATAAAATAAAGGTCCATCAACAACTTAAAAAAAAAAACTATTTAAAAAAAAAAAGGAGACAATACAGGGCTAGGAGTATGGCTCAGTGGTAGAATTCTTGCCTCACGAATGGGAGGCACTGGGTTCGATCCTCAGCACCACATAAAAACAAAATAAAGGTATTGTGTCCATATACAACTAAGATCTATATTTTAAAAAAAGAGATAATATAATTCAACCTTCAGAAAGGAAGGAAATTCTGACACACTAAATGTGGATGAGACTTAAGAACATTATGCTAAGTGACTAAGCCAGACAAAAAAGACAAATACTGTACTGTTTGATTGATATGAAGAGGGCATGGAGAGTTATTTAATGGTCCTGCTATGACTTGGATCTGGAAGGTGCCTAAAGGCTCATGTGTTGAAGATTTGGTCCACAATGTCAGGAGGTGGGCTTTGGGGAAGTGATTGGATTGGATCATGAGGGCTCTGACCTCATCAGTGTATTAATTCATTTGATGGGTTAATAATCTGAGTGGACTTCTGGGGGGAGGTAGTAACTGTAGGCAGTCTCCCCACCACCACCCCCTTTTTTTCTTTTTGTCTCTTTCTGTATATATTTATCTATCTCTATCTCTATCTCTCACTCTGCTCCATGGCTGCCATGAGCTGATAACTTTCCTTTGCCATGATGTTCTGCCTCACAAAAGAATGCTTAAGATGGTAAATTCATGTTGTATATTTTACCACCATTAAATTTATTTTTATTCATGTTGGAGATCAAACAGAGGGCCTTGTGCATCCAGGCTGTATCACTGAGCTACACCCCAGCCCCACAATAACAATCTTGAAAAATATTTTTTAGATTAAATTTGCTTTTCAGAAAAAAAGAGATACTCAGGTATAGCTCAGTGGTAGGATGCTTGCCTAGCATGCAGGAGGCCCTGGGTTCAATCCCCAGCACCACAAAGCAAACAAAAAAGAATACATTTTGTTCACAGTTATTAGCTGAACTATATATGCTTTCAGGACTTTTCCTATATATAAACATTCATTTATGTGTATGAACAGATAAAAATTCACTGTTCTATTTTGTGTAGGTGTGATAACAATTTTAATCTTCTGGGGGGTTGGGGGATTACCCAGGGCCTCCTGCATGCTAGGCAAGTGCCTTACCTTGAGCTGCACCCCAGCCCAATCTTGATTTTGATTGTGGTTTTCACAGAGCAGTTTGGCTGGGAGATAGTGCCTTATCAGCACACAGTACACAGGCCCAAGTCAGCGGCTCAGCGTGAAACCAGACTTCTGTTTTGCCATTGTTTTACTGCCCTTTCTCTTTCATCAGACATTTATAGCATTATCGCTTGATCTTATAAACAATGCTCCAGGAACATCCTTAGACATGTTTCCTCGAGGACATCAGCAAGTGACTGAGAAAAGAAGCCAAGAGCAAGAGTACTAGGTCAAAAGCTATGTACGTGTACAGTCTCAGTGGGTTTGCCAAATGACCTTCCGCAATGGCTGCGCCAATTTATTCTTCAGTAGGAAGTGTTGGAGACTGCCCATACCGTACCTTTACACCTTTTCCTAAGTGTTGTGATTTTGTTCAAATTTATTTTCATATGTAGGTATCATTACGCATCTATGTATATGAGTTTCTAATGAGAAATGGACTTTCCCTGCCCTAAGCTTTCTTCCCATCAAGATCTACCTCCCAGAGGCAGCGATTGGCAGCTCTTCTAGTTATTTTCTCTGGTATCCATCTCCACGTTAATGGCTACTATGCTCTACTGTTATTCAATTATCATTTTAGACATCATTCACTGACCTGGATAGCTGACTACCTCAACATGTACACCCATGTCAAATAAAATTTATCCGAGGCCGTTAGTTCAGACGGAGCTCCTGTACTTGGTCCAACTGGTTAAGGCAAAATGAAGTCAGGGTGAAGTTCCACATCACCAGACTGAGTTGTTTATATGACCTTCTGAGAATCCCGAGAGTGAACAGTCAAATCCCCCAACAAGCTGGTTTCCGTTGGCATAAAGGCGTTCTGTCTGTTTTCACCTTTACAAGGAAAGTAACTTTGAAACAACCAACCTGCTTCTTGTTCTCTAGTTTTGCTTCCGCCAGCTTCTTTGTCTATAAACCAGGCTCCTCTGCTCCGCTCCTTACAACCCTCCTCCCTCTCCTTCTCCTCCTCCTCTGTTCCTGCTCTTCTTCCCACCTTCCCCTTCCCACTCCACCTCCTCTTCCCGCCCCCCCACCCCGGCCCTTCCTTCTCCTCCTCTTTTTCTTCTTTATTTGTTCCCTCCTTCTGAGAAAGCATAATCTCTAGTAGGGTCCTAATAAAAGCTACTTGGGAGCATACTTGGACATTTTGTAATTCAGTGAAAACCTCACAAGACTTAGAACACGCCCTTCTGAGTTACCCGAGTCATTCTGCAGGGCTCTGTGCCTCTCACTGTCTTTGAGCTATATTACAACTCGAAATTATGGATAACTGATAGCAATGCAAATAATTCTTATCTATAGACACGCAAATAAACAATCCACATCTCTCTTCCCTCATGCCAAAATAAAGCCAGTTTTACATCTAAATTTATTTCAAAATTCCTTTACCCCATATAAATCTGCACCTTTTTGACTTCTCAGTTAGACTGCTTATAACATCTTACGGTCACATCCTTGTGGGACCTAAATGTAATGACTGTTAATGTAATAGTGTTCCTAAAGTTAATGATAACATCATTACTAATGAATTCAATAAGATATTTAACATATATTCATTGTATATCCATATGAGAGTAAAAATTTTACCATTTCTGAAAATTTTCCATTAACAGAAGTATATTTTTCTAGTCATTACTACCATCTAAAATGCCTTCGCTGAATCTTCACACTTAAATAAATTGGCTGGGTATAAAATCATAAGTATAAAATCCAATGGTATTTTGATTCCTGCTCTTCTATGCACTAGTTTTCTGCCCTATCCCACAGTTTTTGGCTTTATTTTCCTTTATCTCATGTTTCATGAATGTCATGATGAAATGCCTTTGTCAGAGTCTTTTTAGTCAGTTTTTTGTTTGTTTGTTTTCTTTTTGTGGTGCTAGGGATTGAACCCAGGGCCTTGTGCATGCAAAGCAAGCACTCTGCCAACTGAGCTGCACCCCCAGCCCCCTTTTTCATTCAGTTTGACAGGCACATTAGTAGGCCTTTATTCAGACACACCTTCAGGTCTAGAAATATTTTTATATTATTTCTTTGATGGTTTTCTTTTAATTGCCTCTTCTCCCTCTTCCTGGATTTCCTTAGATTTTCATGTTGAATGCCTACACTGAGCTTCTACTTCTCTCATCTTCCACACCCCCATTCTCACTGCTGTGTTATTTCCCCATTTTTAAATGAGGTTGAGTAGCTTTCAATATTTAATTGTTCACTTGTTTTCTGATTATACTTGTTCTGTTATCTAATTTTATATAAGAAACTGAATAAGAGCCGGGCACAATGGCACACACCTGTAATCCCAGCGGCTTTAGAGGCTGAGGAAGGAGGATCATGAGTTCAAAGTCAGCCTCAGCAACTTAGTGAGACCCTAAGCAACTCAGCGAGACTCTCTAGATAAAATCCAAAAAAGGGCTGGAGATGTGATTCAGTGGTTAAGTGCCCCTGGATTCAATCCCCAGTAATAAATAAATAAATAAACAAACAAACAAATAAATAGAAAGAAGAAAGAAATTGAATATAAATAAGTAACTCATCAGTATATCATGACATGTAAAAATATTCCATCTTTTAGCAAGTTGTATATATGTCTGATCAACCTCATTAGCCACAGAAATCTCAATAATTTGTGCAAGGTTTGGCACATAATAGTTGCAAAAATATCTCTTGAATAAATTTTCAACTCATTGATCACTACTAAATCTTCTTTTTTTGTTGGGAGGGCACTGGGGATTGAACTCAAGGGCACTCAACCACTGAGCCACATCTCTAGGCCTATTTTGTATTGTATTTAGAGATAGGGTCTCACTGAGTTGCTTAGCACCTCGCTTTTGCTGAGGCTGGCTTTCAACTCTCTATCCTCCTGCCTCAGCCCTTCAAGCCACTGGGATTATAGGCATGCACCACCATCACTGGCTTTAAGTCTTAATCTAATATATCCTGCAGATTTAAATGGTAAGTGATCTTCTTTAATTCTTTATTCTAAAAAAAAACCTGAAATATTTGTTGAATATTTTCTATTTGTCCTATTCTGAGCTCTGTGGGTGTATTAATTTATTTAATCCTCACAACAGTCGTGTGAATTAGGAACTGCTATTCTCTGCATTTCACAGAGATCTCATTCCAGAGACTGCACTGTTCAGTGCCTCTAGTTGGCCTAGCTCACGTGCCAGTTCTGACCCATCTGTAGTAGCTGTCCAGTACACAATGTTGAGAGGAATTCTGGAGCAGCATCTAGGTTGGGGGCATCTTTCATGATTGATTAACAATGTCTCTCACAGGTCCAAGGAATGGAGAAGTGGGGCTACATTTTTTTTTTAAACACTGCTTAGTCATTCCTTGAAGAAAAAAAAATGATCTTTGGGGTTATACCCAGCTCCAGGGCTTTCAAAATTAGGGCATGTTGATATCCAAAGTGTTTAGAAGCTCCTTTGTTTCTTGGCTGTAGCAAAAGAATTCTTTAACTGCCTGTTTATAATTTATCTGAGAGCAGCACTGGTAATTAAGCATCTGAGCACTCTTCCGATTCCCTCCTTTTCCTGTGGTAAGAACAGAAAGTCAGAAAAATAATCCCATTGCATCATGATATCAGTGGGCCACATAAAAAGCCCCATGATGTTGTTTTTCCAATCGTTGGTTTCCTTCACAGCCAACACTTAGACCATTCCAATTCCCCTCCCAACAGATCATTAGAAATGACCAGGACGCTTTATTAACCTTTCTAGGTCCCAGTTTTACGGCTTGGCTTCAGCCACAGGGCAGCTCAGCTTTTTTGTTTGTTTGTTTAATATTTGTTTTTAGTTGTAGTTGGACACAGTACCTTTATTTTATTTATTTATTTTTATGTGGTGCTGAGGATCAAACCCAGTGCCTAGTGAGCGCTCGACAGCCAAGCCCCAGGCGCAGCCCTGAAGCCCAGCTTTTAAAGGAATCTTCTCCTTTCCCCAGGACCCTCCTTAAACAGGACTGAACACTGCTCTGAGAGACATAAGGGGATTTGCTCCCATCTCTACCCACTTCCCACAGCTCATTTTTATCTCACACTCAGAACCAATGTCTATTTGCTTAGGTTAGAAGGTGTTCAGCACTCACCTTTCTATCCTTTAAAAAAATTTTTTTCTCAGTACAAGACCCATAGATTGAGAATTCCTTGCATGGTTGTTACCACCTGTCAGGTCGAGGCAGTAACCAAGTGAAGAAATCACATTTCCCTGATACCTCTGGTTGAGAAAGGAGGAGAAACTGGTGGCTCTAGGGGGTCAGCCTGCATAAGCTGGTGGGGCTGTGAAGGAGGCAGTGGAGATGAAGCCCCTGACACCAGGCTGGGCGGGGCTGTCGTCCTACGACTGGCTCCACTCTCAGCTTCTTACGGGAGCCTCTGGGCCATGGTGAGGCAGTTCCACACGGGCATCGACAGAGTCAGATGTGGTCTAGGTTTGAAAGGAGCATCTTGCAGGTGGTGGGCTGCTCAGACCTTTTAAGGTTTCCTGGGCTCTTCCTCAGCTAGTCCCTAAATATCCCCCAGTAGACCAAAGAAGGCAACCCTCTGGTTACCTTCCACACAGGAAGCCAATGCTCCAGGCCAGCCAGGCCCCCACAGAACTTCTGAAGGAAGCTTGGAAACCCCACCCTATGGACATCCAGTTAGGCCCTCTAGTTCAGAACCTTCCCCGTGAGGGTGCACAGTGTGCTACACCCGGGAAGGAAGGGCGACTCATTTTCTATGGCCATTGCATTGCCACGATGTTAGCTGGCCTGTGGGCACATGAAGTGTTTTTCTGGCAGAGAGGGAGCTCCATGGTCTTTACTGTATCCCCAGAAATTCCCCTCTGGCACATGCCCCACACACCTGAAGATGATGACATCCGTCTGCTGTGATCTTGGTACACAAAGAAAACCATGACTATATGTGCCCAACCTGAATTTAACCTCAAAGTCTGTCACTAGATGTTTTTTTTTTTTTTTTCCTGCTGTTTATTTTTATTTTTGTTACTGTGAAATCATATGTATCAGTCAGCTTTCTGTCACTGTGACAAAATACCTGAGAAAATCAACTTAAAAGGAGAAAAGAATTATTGACTCATGGTTTCACAGGGACGTATGTGAGGCAGAACATCTTGGTGATGGAAGTGTGTGGCAGAGAAGGCTCTCACGTTGTGATAGCCAGAAAACAAGAGTTGGGGAGAAGGTCCTGGGGACAAAATACAGCCTTCAAAGTCATGCTCCCAGTGACCTATTTCTTCCAACTCTTAAAGCCTGTACCATCTCCTCACGGTGTCATAGACTGGCAACCAAGCTCTTAACACATGGCCTTTGGGGGACATTTCAGATCCAAACCATACCTTTTATAATGTATATAAAACAAATATGAATAGCTTAAAGTACAATACTAGAGCCAACTTCCATGTATTTATAACCCAGATTTTGAAATATAACATTAATGAAAGTTTAGGAGCTTGCACCAGATTGCTAGGGCTGCCGTAACAGAATATCCAAACTGGGGAGCTTAAAACAACAGCAATTTATTCTTTCATGGTTTTAGAGTCCAAGATCAAGGTCTCAGCAGTGTTGTCCCCTGTGGGCTGTGAGGGAGGATCTGCTCCAGGCCTCTCTCCCAGCATGTGATGATTTGCTGGCCATCTCGGGGTCCTTGGTCGTAGAAGCGACCCAGTGTCCACCTCCAACTCAGTGCTGTCCCCATGTGTGTTTCTGGGTCTAAATTTCTGCTTTTGTAAGTATACAAGTCACGTTGGATTGGGGCCCATCCTCATGACTTCAACTTCATCGTCTGCAAAATTCCTATTTTCAAATAAGATCACCTTCAGAAGTAGTAGGAGTTAGGACTTCAACAACTTTTGCGGGGACACAGTTCAATCTTGACACAGGAAAGATCCCACTGAAAGTACCTGTGAAGCAAGGGCTCAGGGTGCTGATGCTCATCCGGCAAACCACTCCCAGACAGGAGGGGGCGGGTGTCCCTGGAGAGGGAGTCCCTGGAGAGGGACTGCAAATGCGGAAACTCCAAAGTGGGCAAGTCTGGCATTCTCCAGGGACAAGGCCAGGGTAGCTGGGTGGGAGGTGAAAGGGGAGGGGATGAGGAGATGAAATTAGAAAGGGAGCAGGGGCCAGGTGGGGAAGGGCCTTGGACTCAAAGGCTTTGGAATAAGGACTCCTTAAAACCCACAAGATCCTCTGTTCCTGGAAGAGTCTCTTGTTCCCCTTCTGTGCTTGGTCCCAACCCTGGGCCTGGCAGGCACTCAGGGAACATGAGATGAGTGAAGGGGTACCCCGGGTCAAAGGGCAGGTCAGGGTAGTCCTCTTCTACCCTTTCTGAGCTGCCTCCTCAGTTGGTGCTTCCACTGGCCCTTCCATTATGGCCTGGCGGGTCTCCCTCCACGTGCCCCCGAGTCCGCAGGCCCCTCACTAGACCAATCCTCCTTCTCCCTCTGGCAGTCTCTGGAATCTGGGGTCTTATGCTGCTATGGCTTGAGAGGAGGTCTCACCTTCCTGGCCTTCCCTACCCCAAGAACAACCAACTTTCACAATAACAGAAACTGTTTACGATAGACTGATATAGTAAGAGAAGCAGGATGTAAAAGTGTCAATTCAATCTGTTCCCCATTTCCTAAAAAGTTCCATATGCCTCAGAACAACAGGAAGAAATACACAAAAATGTTAACAGTTTTGTCTCTGATGGTAGTTGGTGATGGTGACATTTTTGTAAATATATTTTGAGCTTTCTGTATTTTTCCCACTGTTGCAATAAAAAACTCATTTTCAGAATGCCTTTGTGAACTGCTATGCTTAGCCTGAACACAATGAAGTCACAGAAATCCCATTAGGTGAGAATCCAGGTGAGTTCAATGCTTGACATTTGAAAATTCCAGTTTTATTCACATTGCAAAAGGCCAAATCCGTACTGCCTTGTAAAATTTCATTCAGGGGCACCAATTTAGGATCCCAGTTATTGCATAAACCAAGACCCCCCACCTCCATAACAAAATTGCTTTTTTAGAAGCTTCTCACTCTGCCCCTGCTCCCGCCCATCAGAATTTCAGTTATAGCTTTTCACGATGAGGCACTATTATGGTTTGGATATGAGGCGTCCCCCAAACACTTCTGGATTAGTGCAGGAATGTTCAGAGGTTAAGTGATTAGATCACGTGAGCTAGAACTTAATTGGTCCATCCTAGTTCAAATGGACTGACTCGGGGGTAACTGTAGGCAGGTGAGCAAGGCTGAAGGCTGTGGGACACTGGGGTGTGCCCTGGGGATCATGTCTTGTCCCTCCTGGCTCCTCTTTCTACTCTCCAGCCACCATGAGGTGAGCAGTTTTCCCTGACTCTGCCCTTTGTCCAAGATGTTCTACCTCACCTTGGGCCCAGAGCAATGGACCCAGCTGACCATGGACTCAACCTCTGAAACTATGAGCTCAAAATAAACTTTTCCTCCACTAAGTCATTCTGGTCAAGTATTTTGGTCACAGTGACAAAACTAATGCAGGGAACCAGGCTTATCATCCATTCTGAAGAGGTGACGTGGGTGTGCGCACACGCGCGTGTGTGTACATTTTGCCCCTTCCCAGCTGTGTGATCTTGGGCAAATTATTTAGATAGCATAATGGCCCCCAAAGAGGTCCATGTTGAATCCCTGGAACCTGTCCACATGTGGTCCTACCTGGTCAAGTGATTAAGCCTACAAATGGAACTCTCCTACATTAATATGAACTTCACTATTAGGAACCTAACAGGGAAATGAGAGTAACACGAACAGCTTTAAAGAGTGAAAAACATCAATGAGTGCTGGCTAAGGGGAAAAGAGATGACAAGGGGGTAGGGCAGGTGGAAAGAGTAGCGCAATTATTGATCCCATCTGTACTTTTTGATGCTGTCCTGGGACTAGCAGTGAAACACAAAATCCTAAACAGCCTCATAGATGGCTCCTAACCCTGAGTGCAGGGATGGGGATGAACCTGCATCTTGGCCAGAGGTCAAGGGGCATCCTCCAGGGTAGAACCCCCTAAACAGCCCCTGCCTTCTTCCAGAACCCTGTGTTAGATAGAGGAAGATACTAGACCCACAATGAGGGATACTGTCCTGGTTAAGAACAGCTGACCCAGTTATCCACGATACATAGGTTCTCCAAAGGGAGCACAGAACCCAAGGTTAAAATGTCTTCCTTGGCATGAATGCCCAGTACCCAAAATAGTGCTTGGTGAAGAATCGTCAATGGATGTCAGTGGTAGAGGCCAAAGCATGAGCAGAAACAGGATATTACATAGGTATAAAGACTCTCCCCACAGGAGGCTTACTGACTCCAAAAGGGGTGTCCAGAATGTCACAGACTGGAGGCTAGGAAGTCCAAGGCTGAGGTTCTAGCATCTGGTAATGGTCTTGTTGTGTTGTGACATGGGGTAGGAGGCACAGATGAGAGGGAAACAGCATGCAAACTCAGGTCTCTTTCCCTCCTCTTACAAAGCCACTAATATCACCATGGGGGCCCACCACCATGACCCCATCTAACTAGCTCCCAAAGGCCTCATCTCCAAATACCATTAACACATGAATCTGGGGGTTAAATTTCTAATACGTGATCTTTGAGGGAACTATTCAGACAACAGCAGGGGGAAATAGCAACTTTACAGTGGATAAATCCAGAAGACACCACCTTATCCAAGGGACCAAGGTGAGCAAAGTACAGAAAAGGGACAGGTCAAGGTCACGCGCCTCCTGATAGGACACACTGAGGAGGCAACTGCATGGCTTCTGTAGTGTTCTTGCCAAAAATATGTCACCCAAATTTAATCATTAAAAAACACCAAAAATCCCAGGTCGGAGAACATTCTACAAACTTACTAACCAGTGACTTCTCAAATGTGCAGGATCATGAAAGAGGAAGACTGACCTATTCCAGTTTGGAGGAAACTAAACAGAACTAAATGTGGTGTGGACTCCAGATTGACCCAAGAACCTAACAACCAACAGGCAAAATTCTAATAAACTCTGAGGATCAGTGAACAGTACCATACCAATGTTAACTTCCTGGTTTTGACAACTGCACTATGCTTACAGATCATGTAGATAATATTGAAGGAGGCTGGGAAAAGAATAGATGGAAACTCTATGTACTATTAATGAAACTTTTTTTTTGTATGTCTGAAATTATTTTAAAATGAAAGTTAAACATTAAAAATAAGTAATCAAGTAGTGCCTGGCACTCATTGTAGGCTCTCAATAAATATTTGTCTAACTAATAAAAGAATCCCAGTTTTCCACCACTGATTGCACTTGAGCCCAGCCAAGCCCCGCCTCTTTTCCACCTTCCTGCACCCAGCACTCTACCTGGTCCCACCTAGGTGAGGTGGAAATGCTATCAAGGAAAACTGATGTATTAGTTCTACATAGAACATCTGGATGGAGCCGTTCAATCAAAGTAATTGTGAGAAACAGAAAAAGAAATGGGAGTTGGGGTGTAGCTCAAGAGCAGAGTGCATGTTTAATATGCGTGAGGCCCTGGGCTCAATCCCCAGCACCAAAGAAAACAAACAATCAACCAAAGCTACGTGGCAACTCTTTAAATACACTACAGCAAAAGTAAGTGAATGACTGAACAAAGCAGAGCTTCCTAATAGACATTTCAAAAAATGCCCTCTCCAAATGGAACACAACCCAATTAAGGGAGTCAGAGTCTCTGCAAGTGTCCTGCATTTTAGAACAATGTAGTATGGATTTAATTTAATGAAATAAAGACTCAAAAACAAGATGAAATAACAGAATGAGATGAAAAGGGAGGTTGTAGAACTAAGGAAACAAATTAAAAACCACAATGCTATGATTACAGATCTAATAAGTAAATTGGAAAGAAAAATAAACTAATCACGGCTAAAAACCAAATTAACTCATGGAGGAAATGTAGAAGATAAAGAGATTCAAATAATTAGAAAGGATGTGATGGACACATAAAAGTCAGAGTCTAAGTTAATTTGTGCTCTTCACATACACATATCAATAGAAACAACATAAAATTATGGATATAATATAGGAAAAAACTCTCTAATTTGAATAAAAGTTCAATGTGAATTTTAACGGGTAGAGTATATTCTAGGAAAAACTGTTTTAGTATCATTGATAGGGATGTAACTTGTTTAAGATTCTGAGCTTCAAAGATTTAAAGAAAAACAAAAAAGAATTTTTCAGACATATTAGTAGAAGGAAAAACTAAAGGCAGGTCACTTTTAAAGGAGGAGAAAAATAAAATCAAGATAATCTCAGACTCCCCCAGACTAGTATTCAATGCCAGAGGACAAAGGGTTCATCTAAAAATGTGGGGGGTGGGGGCTGGGGATGTGGCTCAAGCGGTAGCACGTTCGCCTGGCATGCGTGCGGCCCAGGTTCGATCCTTAGCACCACATACAAAGATGTTGTGTTTGCCGAAAACCAAAAAATCGATATTAAAAAATAAAAATAAAAATGTGGGAGGGGAAAAGTGAGATCTGAGAATATTATACCCAGCCAAACTGACATAAAATTCAATGGGTAGACACTCGCAAACATGAAATAATTACTTGTAGCCTTTAGTTACCATGGGCCCTTCCTTTAAAAGAAAAAAAAAGTGTTGGTGATGAAATCTAGCCAAGAGACAAATGGAAATACAGACCCCTAGAAGGGAGAAACCACATAGAGAAATAGATGGTGGGTATCAAATCCACTTAAACAGACTACTAGGACTAAAGGAAAAATAATACAAGAAGAAAAAATTGGGGGCTGAGGGAGAAGAGAAGTCCCACATACGCTGGACACCCCCTCCTGGAGTAAGCAATGATCACTCTGCTTTGTCTTTGTACTTTACTATCTCCATCTCTAGCCAGGACTAAGGCATTTGTTAGTTTGACCTGTTTTTTCAAAAAATATTTTTAGTTATAGGTGGACACAATACCTTTATTTTATTTATTTATTTGTATGTGGTGCTGAAGATTGAACCCAGTACCTCACATGTGCTAGGCAAGTGCTCCACCACTGAGCCACAGCCCCAGTCCAGTTTGGCCTGTTTTTACCATTTCTGTGAAAGGAATCCTATTGTGTCTGATTTGCTTTTTTTTTTTTTCCCACTCAAAATTATGGTTTTCTTGATACCAGTGGTGTTTGGGATTGTGTCAGTCTGTCCAGACTGCTATAACAAAAAAAACGCACCCTGTGCGTCACACAACATTCACTTCTCCAGTTCTGGAGGTGGGAGGTCCAATATCAAGGTGTCGGTGAGGACCTGCATCCTGGTTCATGGATGGCTATCTCTTCACTCAGTCCTCACATGGCACAGCAGGGAGGGAACTCTCTGGGTCCCTTTGGTCAGGGCAATAATCCCATTCAGGAAGGCTCCCCTCTATGACCTCATCAACCCCAGAGTCCCTACCTCCTAACACCTTCACATTGACAGTTAAAATTTCAATACACGAAAAAAAAAATTGTCAACTATGAATTTGGGGGAACACAGCATTCAGACCACAGCACGAATCCACATCTTTCAGAGTTCTACAAAGAGGAGTTGGAAAGCCCACTTCCATGATGCGGCAGTCATTGCTGAAAATCCCACTTCCCCCAGGCCTGAGGCTGGAGAGGAAGCAGGGCTCCCAACGCCATCCTCATGCCTGCAGGTCTGCAGGGGCCTCCACAGGGTAGGTGGGTCAGGGCCCAGCTGTCACCACCCTGCAGAAGATCATCTCGTAGCTGCTGTGGGCAGGGGAATTTCACAGACCTACGTGAAAACATGGGTTGGCCTTGGGAACGTAACGGATTGACACCTGCACAGTCTTCACAGCGACCACTGTCAGTGGCAGAGCATTGCCTAGCACAAAGGAGGCCCTGGGTCCCATCCCCAGTACCACACCAACACACACACCCCACAACACACCAGGATCTCTCCAAAACAAGATTCTGGAAGATACCAGTCTCTACGTCTCTAAGTCTTTGCTAGAAATGCAGAATCTCCTGCCCCACCCAAGACCAAATTGAAAAAAAAAAAATTATACACACATATACAGTACTAGAGACTGAACCCCAGGGTGCTCTACCCAGGAGATACATCTCCAGCCTTCTTATATATTTCACTTTGAGTCAAGGTCTTGCTAAGTGACCTAGACTATCCTTAGACTTGCGATGCTCCTGCTTTAGCCTCAGGAGTGGCTAGGCCTGCCACACTTCACTGGCAGAACTTTGCATTTTAATAAGATTCCTAGATGACTTGTGTGCACACTCAAGGTTGGGGAACACAGGCCTTCATGCTTCACTGTGTGTGTTAGTTTTACTGAAGTCCAACACAGACACAGAAAAATGTTGTCAGAAGGGTATCATCTGGTGAATTATACCAAGGGAATCCACAGGGATATCCAGCCCCCAGATTGAGAACAGAATAGAGATCCAACACCTTACAAAAAACCCCCTTTCTTGTATAAGCATTCTGGCACCAAAGGTAACCGATATCCCAGCCTCTAACAGCATAAGTTAATTGGGTCCTCGTTTCCTCACATAGTTGGAATCATGGTGCAAGGATTCTTTTGTGTTTGTGACATTCTAAATCCCTCATTTGGAACCCCAACTTCCCCCTGTGTACTTAAACACAGTGTGTCTGATCTCTCTCCACTTTCCTGTATCTTCCTTCTCCAGAAAGCTAATGCGAAAGAAAGCCCACTTATTCAGATAAATATTTAATGAGCACCTAGACTGTGCCAGGATTGTTAGGGGCTGAACCTATGACAGTATTGCCAACCTGGGAGTTGTGTTTCAGGGAGGCATCCTGCCCGTAGTTTTCAGGGCTGTGGAAGATTCACATTGGCATGTGAGTTCAACCTTTGAGAGGAATTTATTACCTGCCCTAAAAATACCCCAAACTGTAGTTTATGCAGCCAGCAAGGAGCAGCAAGACCTCCACTTAGGTCTTTTGAACACATCATAAAGTCTGAGTCCAAGAAGTTTCTGGCTCAATTATTTCTGCTTTTCTTTAAACGATATTTGGCTTAACGTTTAAAATTGAGGTTCTCCCAGCCAATGGTTCTGACTGTCGCCAAAGGCCCTTGCCACTTGTTTCTCTCAAGGTTTCCAGAAATAAATTATGCATGTTTACCTGGCACCGGGTTTCACGTGGATGCCGGGCACTGCGATCGTCACTGCTGTGAGATCAGTGGTCAGTGCCCTTCTTTCTGGGCCTCATTTTTCTGATTTCTAACTAGAAGGAAATAAACTGCATCAGAGAATTTTATCCTGGAATCCAAGATCCACCAAGGACCCCGTACATCCCCGGAAATTATATGGAAGATTATATGTTTGTTTTTGAGGGAAAAGGAGTCCAGAGTATCACGATGCCCTCAAATGGAACATCATCATGTTCGAAGATCCCAAGAACATTTTCAGCACTAATATTCTGCATCGTATGGTTACTGGAGACCTTCATTTTTGGCTGAATGTGGCTCCAGCTGAACTTTAAAAAGAAAAGATGATTTGCCTCATGCATTCCTCTCTCCTATCAGAAAGAATACGGTGAAACTGTTGTGCCTCGTACTAGCCTCTCACTCTTACTCTGTGGGTAAGGGTCGTTTCATCTAAATAGCGTGGCCTGGATCAAGTCCCTCAATTTCAGTGACCTCAACGTGAGTCCTGTTATATTTGTCTGGCCTGTTTCCTAAATGCTGTAGCTATTGTAACCCTCCAAACTTGTTTGCAAGTCTGGGTCTCATAACCAAGTGGATGGAGACATGCCAATATGTTCTGATCCATCCAACAGTCCAATATCCTCTACCTGGAGAAATGACCCTGGATAGTGAAATGCATCATATTTGTCAAATGGGATGTGGGTGCTCACCTGTCACCTGAGAAAAAATAGTGAGCAGGGTCCTTCCTACCTCTCTGAAGCCAGGGCTCATCATTCCCACACAATAATATTAGGTTACACATTCCTTCTGTGTGGCTGGTTCCCCTTGGCAGTGCCCTAGCAACAACTTGAGCCAAAAGTTTTCATTACAAACTGCTTGGTTAGTATAAAGGAACCAGGTTATATTCCTCCAGAGAGCGAGGCATGTGGGACTCGAGAACGTTCTTCATCACACTGGGTTCACCACAGATGAAAGAGGTGGTTTCAGAACTCATCCTCTTTCTAAATGGAAACTTCTTTGTTTTTAGTCATTAAGAAATAGAGCTCTGGGGCTGGGGATACAGCTCAGTTGGTAGAGTACTTGCTTTGCATGCACAAGGCCCTGGGTTCCATCCCCAGCACCAACACACACATAGAAAAAAAAAAAAATAGAGTTCTGGGATCAAACCTTACTACTCTAAGAGTGGTCTCCAGACCAGCAGCAATTGGGGCTTGTTAGAAATCCAAACTTCTCAGCGCCACTGCAGACCTACTGGACCAGAGTCTGCATTTTAATATTTGAAATCTCCCGGCAATTCCTGATTGGGGGCACTGAGAAGTTTGAGAAGTACTCCCGCAGCAGCACCCCATCCTCACCAGCAGCCAGTGCCTGAACGTTTGTGACTGTCCAGCAATATTGATTAATAAACATGAGCCTTTTGCCTATAAACCTGTACGACAAGCCTGAAGCACCTGCAACCCCCCTTCCGGTCTTCTCCACGGTCACAGGCTGCCTCCTATATTTACCTGTTTGATCACCTTCACACATGACTCACTTAACTTTGATTACAGTCATAAGGACGTTCTGGTCCATAGTGACCAAACAGAGGAATGGTGGGCCCAGGAGCTCCTCCTGCCTAGAGATGTCCCAGGCATCTTAGTTTGTGTAAAATGCTGTTTGCACAAGGACAAAATCACCTAAGGACACGCTTTTCAGACCTTGTCCTGCCATCAAGCAACACGTGACTCCACTTTCACAAAGGAAGTTTGTGTCTCGCGAGTGCGCTTTGGCAGCACATTTACTAAAACTGGAACGACACAGAGAAGATTAGCATGGTCCCCGTGCGGGGATGACACGCAGATTCGTGAAGTGTTCCATATTTGGGGAAGTACCGGGGACTGAATTAGAACAAATTATATTCTATGCTTTTATAATTTTGTCAAAATGAATCCTAATGTTATGTATAACTAAAAGAAATTATATATATATTCACATAAAATAAATACCAAAAAAAGCTTGTGTTTTGGGTTTTATGTGCTTGTTCTATTTTTTCTAATCACATTAAAATAGAGTCATGGCTGTTAACATCTTGCTACGTGTCATTTGTGATCCCTTCAGGCCCTCCTTGTGGTGGATACCCACAGAAGACAAGCAAATGTTCATTTGAGCCTCCAAGATAGGTAGGTTTCCAAACCCCTCTCTGGAGTGGCATCTATGACCATCTGAGCGGCTGGGCTCAGAGCATGACCTCAAATAAGCAAGGAGCCCTCACCCAGGTGTTGCCTAACAGAAGGAGCCAGTGAATGTCTGATCCCTGGAAGTTTCCATCACTACTTCCCTTTGCTTAGGTCTACCCTGAATACTTAGTTAATTTGTAAAAATTTTTCTCCTCTCTATCCTTCAAGAAAAGGAAGCTGCAAAACAAGCCCCACATTTCACACAGTGAGCATATAATGAGTTACTCTGTAGAAGAAACACGGAGAGACCAAAAATTCCAAGAAAATAGTCCAGGGCTTAGAAACAAACACTGGATGAGATGGTAACAGTTATTGAAATGTGTGCATTCCCAGCATTTTCCGGGACTTGTCCCAGGTCTGAAGGCGGCAGTATCTTTCCATCTCACCAGGAACACAGCACACAAGGACACACTCAAATCGATCACTGCAGGAGCTAAAAGAACAACTTTGATTGTCAAAGAGATCAGACTCTGATGAGATGGGAAAACCTTTTTTTAACAAATAGATTTTTTTTTAAAATCCGCCTGCCTCTATTGTGGGTTGGGGGCAGATCTGGCTGGATGTCCCTTTTAACCCATTTATAAATGCTCCAAGGACCATCTTTTCTAGTAGTACAATTAATTCTGTTGCATTCAAGATCACTTATGGATCATCACTGGTCTTCTGCTTTCCTTTTTCTGTGCTTTCAAGAAAAAGGGTCCTCTCCCCACAACTCTTGGTAAACGGTCCTTCTGCAAACTGTACATGGCAGGTTCAATACGACATGGGAGGAGGGAGAGCGCACACTGTGAGGCTGCTCCATAGGGTGCTTCCTGTAACACCGCAAGAACCAACGCCAGCTAAAAGAATCAACCTGTAATCCACCTGGGGTGGAAAGCAGGGCAGGGGACACGGGCATACTAAGGGGCTAGAACAGCACCCAGCCACTGGAATCCTCTCCAAATGCTACCCTCGGCCTTGTTTAGACTCTGCTGTTCTTTTTGTTTTCTTTCTTTCTTTCCTTCCTTCTTTCCTTCCTTCCTTCCTTCCTTCTTTCTTTCTTTCTTTCTCGTACTAGGGATTGAACTCAGGGGCACTCGATCATTGACCCACATCCCAGCCTTATTTTCTATTTTATTTAGAGACAGGGTCTCATTGAGTTGCTTAGCACCTCGCTTTTGCTGATGCTGGCTTTGAACCTGCAATTCTCCTGTGTCCGCCTCCCCAGCCTCTGAGATTAGAGGCAGGAGCCACTGTGCCTGGCTTGCTGTTCTCTTAACCTCCACTTCTACATAAGGACCAGTGGTGACCAAGGATCACTATTTCATCTAGTGCCCATAAATCTTTCCAAGCTCTGGTCAGGAACCCACAGTGGTTCAAATCTAGACCAGCATTCAAGGTCTGTCTGGCCAGTCCCAATCCCCATCCTCCACTCCCTCCACCTGGGTCTCACCAGCCTCCTCCCTGTCCTCTGCAAAGCCTGCTCACATCTTTTCCACCTTCCTGAGAGCAATGAGGTGAAAGCGAATGGACTGAAAATTACTCCATTGGATTGGAGCTAAAACACAGGTTGGAGGTAAGTATGGAGCAGGTACAGGTGAGTGAGCTCACAGTCTAGTGCTTTGCCTCTAACTTCTGCTTCCTCCTGTATCCACTGAAGATCAATCAAGGGTAAATGCCCCACGCAGTTAGTAGAATATTCATGAAATTCTTCAAGTGATCATCTGAAAATACATTGCAATTATCAGACATCTGGTTTACTAGGATAATTGTGTGTGGGGGGGAGTGAGTACCATTTAATAAAGAAGTCAGATTTTATTGCTTTTGGTCAAAGGCCAGAGTAAGATTGAAGAGCAAAGAATTGCACAATGTAATCTTAAATTGGAGTCAGAGTAAATAACATTTCAGGGAACATTTCAAAGAAGAAATTATTTCTGGGTCAATTTAACTGTAGAGTCTAAAATAACTTCAGCAGCCCACTCCAAAGATAAATTCTAAGAGTATGGTGAAGTCTGCATCAAAGAGTAAGAAACTCACCTTTTCTGAAACAAGTCTTCAGTGAATCCGCATTAGAAGTATGCCTCCAGGGCTGGGGATGTGGCTCAAGCGGTAGCGTGCTTGCCTGGCATGCGTGCGGCCCGGGTTCGATCCTCAGCACCACATACAAACAAAGAAGTTGTGTCCGCCAAAAACTAAAAAATAAATATTAAAATTAAAAAAAAAAAAAAAAGAAGTATGCCTCCAAACTCCCTGGTGCTAAGAGTTGTTGGGCTGGAAGAGTCTGGAAGTGTCACTCATCAGTCAAGGCTGCAATCTGGGAATGGACTCAGAAAAGCGTGTCTCTGTTTGGGAAAGATAAAGGTGGCTGGTGAATGATGTGTTCCAGTGGCTACAAGTGCTGTGTCCCCACAGCCTGCCTGCCGGACAGCGGAAGGTTCTGCTATTCCGATTAACAGTGCTAAGAAACTGTCTCTGGGTCTGTTTATTCTGCTGAGACCTTTTGTGGGTTGAATTATTCCCCTCAAAAAGACATATTGACATCCTAACCAGCACTACCTAAAAATGCAAACTTATTAGGAAATATAGGGTCTTTGCAGATATAATCAAGTTAAGACAAGGTCATACTCAGGGAACTTCTAATCCAATATGAGTGGGGACCTTATAAGAAGAGGAAATAGACACAGACACACAGAGGGAAAACAAGAGGAAGGAGAGGGCACCAGTGGTGGCAGACGAGAGAGGAGGGGCGCCTACAAACCAAGCACTGCCCAGGGCCTTGGCAAAGCCAGGAGCTGGGAGGAGCGGGAAGGATCCTCCCCAGAGCTTCCAGGGAGAGGCCAGCCCGATCTCAGGCATCCATCTTCCAGAACCATGTGAGAATCTATTTCTGTTGTTTGAAGGCCCCCAGTTTCTAGTACCTTATCATGTAGCCCTAGCAAAGTAATACCTGCACAAAGAGCTTTGGCTTCTCCTTCAGGCAAGTCACCGATCCTCGAGATCCACGTGCCGAGGGACAGTGTACAACCCAGCGCCCCTGAGCTCCCCAAGCAAATGCAGATGGGTGCTGTGGCGAGTGAACTACAGATGCAGTAGCTTGCTTGCATGCTCTCTCAGAACTCCTTTTATGGAAAAATTTTAATGCACACAAATATGGGGGGTGGGGGAAATGAATGGCACGTGCCCACCTGTCGGCTTCAACCATGACCAACGTTTTCCTCTTCTGGCTTTGTCTCTCTCCAACCTGTGTTTATTTTGCATGGGGGATGTGTGCAGGATTTTGAAGCAAACTCAGCCCAACTTGCCCGGTCATCCACAAAGCTTTAGTTTAAACTACTTAAGAGACATTTTTCTGTTCATCTGTTCATCTGGGAATGAGAGTTGTGTATTTTATTAGTCATGTAAAAGAATAGTATTTCTCTTTTATTGTTCAGTGTTGGGATTTTTCTGGTTTCAATTTTTAGATTTTGTGGTTTTTAACATGTTCACGGTTATGTAATCACCATGATCTAATTCTAAAATGTTTTCATCATTCCAAGAAGAAACCCTCTACTCATCAGCAGCCCTTTCCAAATTCTCTTCCCTCCAGCCCCAATCATTGATCTACTTCTATCTCTATGCATTTTCCTATCTTCAACATTTCATATTAATGGGATCATACAATATGCAGTCTTTAGTGACTAGCTCTTTTTGCTGGGCATAATATTAACAAGATATGCCTATGTTATAGTGTATATCATATTCATTCTTTTTCATGGGTAATAATATTCCCTTACATGAATATACCACTTTTTGTTTATCCAGTTATCAATTGACGGAAATTGGTTGTTTCCACCTTTTAATTATTATAATTAATATTGCAATGAACACTCATATACAAGTTTTGTGTAGACATGTATTTTCATTTTTCTTTTGTATACTACTAAGAACAGATTTTCTGGAACACAGACTAACTATATTTAACATTTTAAGGAATCATTAAACTATTTTACAAAGTGGCTACACCACTTTATAATCCCACCAGCAATGTATGAGTAGTTTTAGCCAGCTCTTTGATACTATGACAATTTTTTTTTTTTAGTTACCAAGGATTGAACATCAAGCAACATCCCCAGCCCTTTTTTGTTTTTATTTTATTGGAGTTGACTGTGTGAGACTCACTAACCCAGGCTGGCCTTGAACTTGTAATTCTCCTGCCTCAGCCTCCCAAGTCATTGGGAGGTACCTACCACTGTACCCAGTTCATTGTGAAAAAGTGCTGGAAAAAATAATAATAATAACCAACTTGGAGGAAAAAAGGTATTTTGCTCATGGTTTCAGGCTGTGGTCGGCTGGCTCCAAGGCACAAACATCAGGATGGAAGTTTCGATTGAGAAAAGTTGCTCACCTCCTGGCAGCCAGCAAGCAGAGAACGGAAGGGGCCAGGGACAAGATATAGTCCCCAAGGTCATGACCCTAAGTTTTAGACCTGCTCCCTTCAACTAGGTACCACCTTCTACCATTTCCACAGCCTCCCAATAGTCCATTCAGCTATGACTCCGTCAGTGGATTAATCTATTGATGAGATTATAGTCCTCAAGATCCAATCTCTTTCCAAAAGGTCCATGTCTGAACGTTGCTTGAAAGGGCACCAAGACTTCAACACATGAGCCTTTGGAGGATATTCCAGATCCAAATGATAACATAGTCCAAATTCTCCATAAATCCACCACTTATTATTCTCCATCTTTTTTATTATGGCCATCCTAGTGGAAGTGAAATGATATCTCATTGCAATTTTGGTTTTCATTTCCCTAATGACTAACTATATTCACCTTAGGAAAAATGTTCCCATCCCTGGTTTTTAATTGTTGAGTTGTAAGAGCTCTTTATATATTCTGGATACAAGTCCCTTATCTGGTATGATTTGCAAAGATATCCTCCTATCTGTGAGCTGTCTTTACTTTCTGGATAGTGTCCTTTGAAACACAGAAGTTTTCAACTTGATAAAATCTGATTTAGCTATTCTTTCTTCTGTTGTTTGTATTTTTGCTGTGCATCTAAGAAGTCATTGCTTAACTCAATATTACAAAGGCTTAGTCCCATGTTTTTCCTAGGATTTTTTAGTGTTAGTTCTTATAGTTAGGTGTATGATCCATTTTCAGTCATACACACACACACACACACACACACACACAGTAATAAGTTAGGGGTCCAAAACTATTCTTTTGTATGTACATATAGACATTACATTTAAGTCACTTTCTTATTAACTTGTTCTATGATATTATACCTGTTTCCCATAAATCATCTTTTAGATAACTACAAACATGAGTGGTAAGAAAAGAAAACCCCAATGAAGAAAGATTTCAAATGAGGAAATGGTTAGCCACTCCCTCATTGCCTGCAATCTCTGACTCATTTACCCAATTTTAGTTTTCCTTCCTTTTCTTGTAATAGTCTACAATGTGGTCTAGCTCTTAGTTGG
The DNA here is from genome assembly GCF_047511675.1 of Marmota flaviventris. Taxonomy (NCBI): domain Eukaryota; kingdom Metazoa; phylum Chordata; class Mammalia; order Rodentia; family Sciuridae; genus Marmota; species Marmota flaviventris. Next base: position 14,840,287 of record NC_092498.1, on the reverse strand, counting down.
CTTAATCAGTCAGAACTTTATCAGTTAATTCTGTCCTTAACCTCAACTATTCAACAAACAGGTTGGGCACAATGTGTCTGTCAGTCCTGTGTAAAGTAGAGATGAAAAGACACCTGCTTCAGAGGATACAGCGTAGGAGGAGAAAGGGGTGGCACATAAAAGATCCCAACACAGGGGCTGGGGTTGTGGCTCAGAGGTAGAGCGCTCGCCTGGCACGCATGGGGCACTGGGTTCAATCCTCAGCACCACATAAAAATAAAAGGTATTGTGTCCATCTATAACTAAAATAAATAAATATTTTTTTTAAAAAAAGAAAGATTACAACACAGAGTGAGGCAGGAGGGAATAACTGTAGGAGGAAACCCAAAGATCTCATGAAGAGGGGAGACCTAGGCAAAGGCTGAGAACTGGGACCAGGCAGGAAGCACCGAGGTCTGATGCCTACCAGGCCAGGTTCTTGAGGTAGAGACCAGACACCCCATCTAGAAAGAACAGTCCCACTCATCCCCAGCAGATGACACCCCTATAGAGAGATGGGTCCAAAAGTACCAGACTTCTAATTTTTCTCAAAAGTTGAAAAAAATGCTAAGCTTTGGTACAATCCCTCATTTTGGAAAGTTAACTAATTTGAATTTTAAATAGTCTACAGTGGGTTTCTGAAACAGCTAAAGATAGAATTACCATATGACACAGCAAATCCAATCCTAGGTGTGTTCCCCCAAAGAACTGAAAGCAGGAACTCAGACAGATAGTTGTATGCCACTAGAGCATGATTCACAAGGTGAACAGGTGAAATAACTAACATTGTCCATTAACAGACAGAGGTGGGTATATTCATACAACGGAATGTCCGTCATCTATTCAGCTACAAGGTGGATGAACTTGGAACACATCATATTAAGAGAAATATGGTATAAATGTTGTATGATTACACTTACATGAAATATGTTGAATGGTGAAGTTAATGGAGATAGAAAGTAGATCAGAAGTCATCAGGGGGTGGGACAGGGAACTGGAGCCCTGAGGAGTTATTCTTTATGGTACAGAGTTTCTGTCTGGGGGATGAAGACGCTTGGAAATAGTGGTGATGGTTGCACAACTTGTTAATGTAAGTTTTACCACTGAATTGTATGTTTCATAATGGTTAAAATGGCAAATTTTATGTTCTATATATTTAACTACCAAAAAAGGAAAAAAAAAAAAAACTCTAGAGTGGCTCAGCAAATATATTAGGGGTTGCGGTGGGCTAGCAGCTCAGAACTTGAGCTCAGAGAGATTAACACCCAAGGCCTAGTCTACACTGAGCTCCTTAATATGCAAGGGCAAGGACTCGGCAGAACGCAGAGCCCATCACTGCAGATCGAGAAGGGCTGGGGAGGTGGAGAACATTTAAAAGACATATTCCTGATGCTCAAATAGATTAAAGGCTAGAAATAGACCTGGCAGGAGTTAAGAGAACGAAGTGATTTCTGGAGTTTCCAAAAATGTGCTTTGAGAGATGCAGGGAGAAGGTCGCTCATAGTTGTGCAGATCACTAGAAGGTTCCTGAAGGAGAAGGAAATTACAGTGCGCATTGGAGGACAGGTGAGCAGGCAAGGGCGCTCCAGAGAAGAAATGGCAAGAGCCCCGGCCCGTGGGAAGAAGGACAGAGGGTATACCTGGGCATGGAGTCAGACTCAGGTGGCCTGGGACAGAATCCAGGCAGGGAGGTAGCTAACCAGGTAGGAGGGGACCCCAGGACAAGGTGACCGTAACTGCCAAATTAAATTTGAGCAGAACAATGAGTTCTCAAAACTGTCCCCGAGAATGATTAGCCAGGCATGGGGACATAAAACGGCTGGAGGACAGACGGGAGACCTGCCAGGAGATTGGTGCAGAGCTGGGGGCAGCCAGGAAGGTTGGCCCTGCGCAGTGGCCAGAGTGGGTGCGAAGGGAGGGGACGGGGGGGGGGGGGGATGGGGGGACGGGGGGGGGGATGGGGGGGCGGGGGGGGGGTGCTCTCTCTAGAGGAGTCCTGTCATGCGTAGAAGCCGAGGGCTGCGATGGGGACAAGGAAGTCAGCCCAGGCCAAGGCCCGTCGTGGTTGAGATGAAGAGAGGGGGCTGCAGGTTGAGTTCTGGGGTGGGGGGCGTTTGTTGGGGACTTTATTTGATTTGTAGTTTTTGTCTGTTCTTGAAGTTAGGGGAGGTTGGAGGGGCAGAGGGCATGAGTGGGGAGTAGCAGAGACGGAGGTGGGCGAGAAAGCGCGAGGGGATGGAGAGCAGGTTCCAGGCGCGGGCCAGCGCACAGCAGCGCCCCCCGAGGGTGGGAGAGCAGAGCTTCAGAGCAGAGGAAGGAAGGGGCCTCCTCCTCGCGCTAAGATAATGAACCAAGTCATCCCTGGGAGTGGAGGGGCCCGGAGTGACTCTGATGGTGCCACAATGGCAGGTCCACTGCAGAACGTGACTCTGGGAACTGATGGAACGCAAGGGCTGCAGCGCGCATGCGCAGGACCAGCCGGCCAGGAAGCCTAGTGCTCAGGGGCGGCTTAGGGTGATGGTGGCCTTCCAGGCGGGCTCGCCCTCCGCGACATAGAGCCCAGGGTGAGGGCCTCGGAGTCCCAGGAGGCACAGCTTTGTAGTCTTTATTTTCTTGTCTGTTTGGGTTCAAAGTCTTTTTCCCCCCAAAATGTGCTTTTTTTTCCCATTGATAAATAATAACATATCTATTTATATACAGCATGATGTGAAGCTTTAATATATGTATAATTATGGAATGATTACACCAAGCTAATTAACAAACCCATCGCCTCAAGTACTTATTTTTTGTGGTGACAGTATGAAAATGTACTCTTACCGGTTTGGAATTGTTGGTTATTGTTGAAGGAAGGCTCATCTGCCATGGTCAGCCTAGGGTTTTCTGGACTCTGCAGAGAAATGAAAGAAGACAGTCCGGGAGTGACCAGGAGAATTGGAGCTCTGGGATCTGCAGGTCACAATGAGTGGAGGGGTGGGATAGCAAGGCAAAAGGGAGGTGGTCCCAGGTGGGAACAGTGACAACCCCTTAGGCCCCACACAGTCAGAGGTGTAGCCCCAGTGTTTGTGTGGGATAGACTCTCTATGTCTGGGGTCAGTCAGACCAAGTGCCCTGGCCATCAGTTAGTGATGCCGCCAGCAGCAAAGAGAGGAGAGGGAAGACATGGCCACAGCCTGTCAGCCCGCGTGAAGAGTGGTCAGAGAGATTCTGGGCTGAAAAGTTTGGAGGAGGGACAGCCCCATGTGCCTATTAAGTCCAGTGAGCCCAGTTGCCCCTGTGGGTGATAGAAGTGTCCTGCAACCGGAGGCCTAGACAATTGGAGGGTGGGATGTTCGGACGGTCAGTAACGGGGATGTTCAAACCTTTGCAGGGCAGCGAAGAGGACTGAGACCAATGGTGCTGGACTCATGACCTGAGGAGAGCTGCCTAGAAGTCCACCCAGGGACAAGACCATTCCGGAACTGCCAGAAAAGAGGCTCATGAACAATCGAGCTCTTTCCAACCCTAACTCTTCGGTCCCCGGGCGGGACCTAGGCCTTCTCTCTGTGTCTTCAGACCCAGTGAAGAGCCAATGAGGAAGCACTTCTAGGGAGCAGGGATGGACTGTAAGGAAAGGAAACAAGGGTGGGGATGTGCCCCATGGCAGAGGGCTTGCCTGGCATGTGCCCAGCCCGGGCTCCACCCCCAGCACTACAGAGGACAGAGAGACAGAGAGAAATGGGGGAACCGACAGGTCAGCAGCAAGTCAGGTGGCTGCCAGCAGGAGGGGGCTGGAGAGGTGAGAGCAGCGCCACAGGAGCTGAATCCTTGCTATCACAGAGAGGGGCCTGCTCCTAGGATTTAGGATGTTTCCAGATGATAGATCCACAGTTCCAGGGAACAGCGTGTGGATAATCTGATGAAACCCACATCTACTTTAACAAAGCAACTCAGACACAGGTCCTGTTGGTGGTGGATTGGTTTCATCTCTCAAATGAAAGAGGTTTACTAAAGAAAGAGAGTGTGATAGAAATCAGACACAGATCAGGGGTCCAGTCCCAACTGTGCTGGCCAAGTCTGTGCCCTTTTGAAAAAAATGCTGAATGGTAACCTCGCTGTGCCTCAGTGTCCTCATTGGACAATGGGCCTAACTCTTTGTCCCACCCATTTCATGGGATTGCTCTGATAAGAAAAACAGGTGCTATTTCAAAACATTTCACATTTCAGTGCCCCAAGTCATCCCTCTGCAGTGAATTGTCTATAGCCCTCCCCTGTGCTTTAAGTTGTATAATATGTTTGAAGTAAGTGGGTCGACCATCTATGGGGGTTTGGAATTAGCTATTATCTGGAGACGAGGATGTATATATCACAAATTTTGATTCCGGTACAAAAATGCAGGATTATTCGCATCCAGCCTCCTGTTTCTCTCCCCAGGCAGGGTAGTATCTACATGGTACCAGGTCTTCCTCTTGTGTTGCTCTTTTTAGAAACAAATGCTTTCAGATGTTTTGTTACTAAAGCTGCCTTCTCCTTGGAACACACATGTCTTGCAGCAAGGAGGACCAGGAAAAGGAGACCCTCAGAAGCCGTATGAGATCATCCTCCCCTAATGATGGACAGTTAGCTCCCCCATGGACAGACAGAGCTGTGTCATTGGAGACAAGTCCCCAAATCTGCATACAAAGTGTCCAGGAACAATGCTGGTACTGAAAGACACACACAGAGGTGGAAGGCAGAGAGGTTCCTCTGTGAGGGAGGAACAGGGACACGTCACAATTTTAACTTGAGTGGATCCAAGGAAGTCAGCTTTGTGAAAGTGGCAAAAAAGGAGAAATGACTTGCTACAAAAGTAAAGTAGGACACGCAGCGGGAGCACTGATCAGAGAGTGAGGGGGCCCAGCTGAAGGAGACGTCAGGTCTGTGACCTGTCTCGGGTCGACCAGATGACGAATGATCCATTTTTAAGCATAACATGTGTGAACTGAAGTTCCTCCAGAGGCCTCATTTGTATTTAAGAGCTTCTGGATTGTTTAAACTCCACTGATTGGAGCATTGTGACCTGGTAGAGAGATGAAGTGTTGTAAATTAAGAAGCCTAACTTGTATTAAGCTATTCTGGGCCCCATTGACAGCCATTTATCCTTGACCTCTGCGTCTGACTTAGCATTTTCTTTTCTCGGATAAAATCTTAAAATGTATATGAGGCTGATGGACCTCTGGCCTCTATTAAATCTGAAGCCTGGGAATGAGACAGCACTTGAATCCTATAGGAAATTCCCTGCTTTATTGAAAGCAACATTTGAATCTTGTGGAAGATTTCCCCACCTCTTTGTAGCCGCCTACCTGACACCCCTCCAGGACTCTTGGAGGACTGTAAGAGGCTTATGTAATCTCTTCACAGGAGAGCCATGTCCTTGGGAAAGCACGTCCTTCAGGAGTTCCCGTTAACTGGAATTTGTGTTCCGGGGGATGGAGTTTGTGTTCTTGAGGATGGTCATTCATGTTGGCTCAGAAGAAACCATTTTCTTATTTCCTCAAAGCAGAGCTGTTGTTTTCTTTTGGCACTTGGCACTGAGATTATTATTATTATTATTATTTTTTTTATGGTCCTGGGGATTGAACCCAGAGGTGCTCTACCACTGGACTACATCTCCAGTCTGCTTGTTTCTTTGTTTGTAGACAGGGACTCACTAAATTGCCCATATGGGCCTTAAACTTGACAATCCTCCTGCCTCGTCTTCCAAGTGGCTAGGATTACAGGCACGTGCCACCAGGTCAGACTGGGATGATTTTTAAACTAGTGATTGCAGGTGAAAGGGAGACAAACGTAGTGAACATAGAGCCTAGATCCACATAGAGACTCAGTTTGAAAGCAATGGCATACCCTCTCCAATCATGGCTAGTGACAGACCAGGTCCACCCATGAGATAGGGAGGCACCTGGCTGAGAAGTTATCCAAGGAGAAAAATCCAACAGCTATGATATCATTCATAAATACAATTCTGACAGAGCAAGAGAAAAAAGAAAAGAATGGGAAAAAGAAGAACTGACTGCAGATTAGGGAGGTCAGCAGAGGGGCACTGCTTAGCCCAAAAGGGCTGGGCAGGCCCCACATGTAAATGGTGAGGCTTCCCTCTCTCCAAGTGGACCTAGGGCATCATGCAGAGTAGAGAGAATGCCCTTCCAGAAAGAAGACACGGGGGCTGGGGCTGTAGCTCAGTGGTAGAGCACTTGCTTGGCACGTGTGGGGCACTGGGTTCAATTCTCAGAACCACATATAAATAAATAAAAATAAAGGTCCATCAACAACTAGAAAAAATATTGAAAAAGAAAGAAAGAAAGAAGGTACGAAGAGCCAAGTGTGGTGGCACAGGTCTGTCATCCCAGTGACTCGGGAGGCAAGAGGATCGCAAGTTCCAGGCCAGCCTCGACATCTGAGTGAGGCCCTAAACAACTTAGGGAGACCCTGTCTTAAAAATGAAAAGTACTGGAGACGGAGCTCAGTGGTAAACCACCCCTGGGTTCAATCCCCAGTACCAAAAACAAACAAAGCCGGGAAGGCTTAGCTCTGGCACGGAACAGGCCCCTCCTCCCTGACAAGCTCTGGCATCATGGGCCTCCCCTCTGCTGCGCAGGGACAGCAGGGAGAGCCCAGGGAAGGCAGGGAACTTAAGTCACGGGAGGAAGCTGCAGGAGCCCTGACTCAGCGGTCCTCAGCCGTGGGATCACGGTGGGCAGGCCTGCGGGAGATGAGTCACTGAGCGCTGTGAATGCTATTCTGAGCTCTGCCAAGGACACGGATGCTCTTGTTGGCACCCTGGCACCCTTCACAGTTCCTCTCCTTCCCCATCTGGCTGCCAAGAGACAAGTGTTGTAGGAACAGAGGATTTGGGTGTTTTTAGCCTAAGACTATCTCACTTTCTGTTCTTCCTGCTTCCTTCTCAGTTCCTGGAAGTCACTGATGAGGAACTGGGACTGAGAGCCACCTCTTTCTCAGCCTCCCAAGGCAGCCTGGGGGACAAGCCATTCCAGGGCAGGGCAGGGCAAAGCAGGGCAGGGCAGACCTGGTGAGACTTACCAAATGAATCACCTGGCCAACTTACTGGACTAAAAGGACCCAAGAAGTACATAAGCTTAAGTGCCAGATGCTGTAAGGAAGAATCAGGCTGCGACTCAGCTCTGCTGGAGCATTGGGTCAACAACTCCATCTGTCTGGCTCCTATACAGTCCATGATGACAAGCCACGGGAGCCATAGAGAGTGCTGCAGAATAAGAATGAGCCTGAGCAACGTCCTCACACTCTGCATACGCTGTGGTGTGCTGGGCCACCTGTCTTGCCATCTCCGCACACGTTCACTCTCTTCCAAGACTCATTGCTGCTTAAGAGCAACTCAGACATCACATCCCAAGTTGCTCTGATCTTCCCAGAAGCCTGGTTTCTGTACCTGTCACTGTCCTAGTCACACCCCCAACAAGCACCGATCACACGCAATGTTTAACCCGGAGGACAGTCTCCCTCCTTCTATTAGGAGCAGTTTGGGAGAAGGGACTTTCTTTAATATACACTAACAATTCCTAGTAGAATTAATGAACCCATCAAGTCTGATTCTGAGGTTCACCTTCTTTCTACTCTATATAGTCAAAAAATAGTGCAGATGACAAGATGGCAAGAAGTCATCCTCAAAAAACTCCCAGCTGACATCCTCCCTAACTGCAGGAGACTGGATGCTTTCTTCCTAGGATCAGAAACAAGACAAGGGGTCGGCTCTTAGCACTTCCATACAACAACTGGAGGCTCTAACCAGGGACATTGGGTAAGAAGTAGAAATAAAAGGCTCCCAGATTGGCACTTCTGTCTTCCCAGATGATGTGATCTTTATACAGAAAACCTTAAGTAAACCACCCAGAAATGATTATGTCAAACAAGTTCGATGGGTCACAGGCTATAAAATCAACACCAAAAACTCAGTTGCACGCTTCTATATTCTAGCATTGAGCAATTAAAAATAAAATAATTCCATTTACAGGAAAGCAAAAGGAAAAAATAGGAATGAATCCAATGAAAGAATTAACAAGACTTGTTCACTTAAAACTATGAAACATTGTGGGAAAAAAGTAAAGACCTAAATAAAGGAAAACACACCCTAGTTCATGATTAGAAGGTTTAATATTGTTAAGATGGTAATATTCCCCAAATTGATCTACAAACTTGACACAATCCCTATCAAAATCAACTGCAGAACTTGAAGCCAATTATAAAGTTCACATGAAAATTCAAGGGACTCAAGCCGGGTGTGGTGGGGCATGCCTATAATCCCGGCGAATTAGGAGGCTGAGGCAGGAGGATCACAAGTTTAAAGCCAGCCTCAGCAACTTAACGAGGCTCTAAGCAATTCAGTGAAACCCTGTCTCTAAATAAAATACAAAATAGGTCTGGGGATGTGGCTTAGTGGTAACGTGCCCTTGAGTTCAATTCCAAGTACCAAAAAAAAAAAAAAAAAGGAAAATTCAAGGGATTCAAAATCACCAAAGCAATTTTGAACAAAGCTGGGGGACTCACACTTCCTGATTTCAAAACTAACTACAAAGCTTTGTCTCAATTGTAGCAGGATGTTTGTTTATGGAGAGGGCCGAATGACAACACAAAAAAGTCTGCCATTAGATGAAGATTCTTATGACCAACAGGAGGAGGGGGCATGCCATAGCGTGCAGGGCCATAAGGGAAGCGCTAACTTCGGCCAGGAAACAGAGGGGGAGGGAAAAGCCCAGGCCAGAGCCTTTGTCTTCTGCAGGAAAAGCAAGATAGGACATACAGCACAGAATGGCTACTTGGAATAATTCTGGCTGCTTTGGGGCATAGGAGGTAACCCTAGTTCTCTGGTACCTATTCTGTGTTGATTCAGAGCTAGGGAAATATAATCTTCTCTCAATGTCCACAAGAGATACTCCTGTATATCAAAACCTGCTGATGCTTGCTCAATTCACAATAGCTAAGCTATGGAACCAACCTAGGTGCCCTTCAACAGATGAATGGATAAAGAAAATGTGGTATATATACACAATGGAGTATTATGGCATTTGGAGGTAATAGATGGAGCTGGAGAATACCATGTTAAGTGAAATAAGCCAATCCCAAAAACCAAAGGCCAAACATTCTCTCTGATATGCAGATGCTGACACACAATAAGGGCAATAGGTAGGGAAGAACAGAAGTTCCTTGGATTAGATAAAGGGAAAGGAAGGGAAAGGAGGGGGGATGAGAATGGGAAAGACAGTAGAATGAACCAGACATGACTTTCCTATGCTCATATATGAATACACGACCAGTGTAACTCCACATCATGTACAACCACAGGGATTAGAAGCTATGCTCTGTGTATCTACGTCAAAATACACTCTACTGTCATGTATATCTAAAAAGAATAAAAGAAAAAAACCTGGAGATGCTCAAGTCCCTTATATAAAATGGTGGTTTTGCATATTACCTATATGTATCCCCCCACAGATACTTTAAATTATCTCCAGATTACTTATCATACCTAATACAGTGTAAATAGTTGTTATATTGCTTAGGGAATAATGATACTAAGAAGGACTCTGTACATATTTGGTACAATTTTTTTTCAAATATGTTCCATTTATAATTGGTTGAATTCATGAATGTGGAACCCTTGGTACAGAGGGCTGACTCTGGGGGCACATATACACAACACACATACACTCTCTATACACACATACCTAATATACATATGCATATGTCCATGCAGATAGAGTCACAAATTGCATACAGTAGTCTCTGAGAATAAGAATGTGCTGCCTTATCACAAGCTAATGACCAAACTGAGTTAAGGTCTGAGGGTCACTGTCCTGGTTAGACGGGGTGTGTGTGTCAGTCAGGAGACCACTGAGGGTGTGGACTCTTGGGTTGGTTAGTTTGCCTGTGAAGGGTTCTCCTGGACCACCCTTCCGCATCTTTATGAAATGACTAGCTCTGGGAGGGGCACTCTCTCTAGTCAGTGAGGCCATGAATGACAGAACATCAAGATGACAGAATAACCAGTGGGGGGGCTGGGTTGTGGCTCAGGGATAGAGCACTTGATTGGCATGTGTGAGGCCCTGGGTTTGATCCTTGGCACCACATAAAAATAAACAAAATAAAGGTATTGTGTCCATCTACAACTAAAAAATATTTTAGTAATAAAAATTTTAGTAATAAAATAAAAATGAATCAGTGGAGTAGAGCAAGTAGATCAGGGAGAGGGAGGAGGGAAGGGAAAGAGAAGGAACTGAAGAATAAGACTGAGCAAATTCTGTTATGTGCATGTACAAATGCAGTAGAATGAATTCCACTAGTATGTGTTGCAATGCACCAATAGAAATGGTAAAAAAAAAAAAAAAAGGAATGTAAAAAATATATATATAATCCATTGGCCCTCTGATAAACAGATTCCAAAGAAATAGAGAATCTAAGAAAACACAGAACAGCCTTAAAATTATGTAAGTAAAAGGAAACCAGTCACCAAAGACCACATACTGGGATTCCTTTATATGACATGTCCAGCACAGGCAAATCCACAGATCCAGAATGGAAATCAGGGGTAGGGGACAGGGGAGAATAGACTGACTGCTAATGGGGATGGGGTTCCTTTATAGGGTGATGAAAATGTTCTAAAATTAGGTAATGGTGATGGTTGCACAACTCTGCAATGAATTGCATGCTGTAAAGGCAGAATTTATTGTATGTGAATTTTATAAAATAAAGACAAGTCAATTTTTCATCCGTGGATGAATGGATAAAGGTGATATATTCATATAATGGAGGATTTTTTATGCAATAAAAAGAAATGAAGTATTGATACATGCTTCAATGAGGATGAGCTTTGAAAACTTGCTAAGAAGGAAGCCAGTCACAAAAAGCCTCATTCTGTATAATTCTATTTATATGAAATGCTCAAAATTGGAAAATCTGCAGGGACTAAAGGTAGATTGGTAATTGCCAGGGGCTAGGGCTTAGAGGAAATGGGAAGCGACTGCTCATGTGTATGAAGTTTCTTGGGAGTCATGAAATGATGGCACAGCTCTAAATGTCCCGCAAACTATTGCACAGTTTAAACAGTGGCTTGAATGATGTGTAGGGGTTACATCTCAATAGTGTTGTCTTTATTTTTTTAAAAGACCCCCAAGGAAGAGAGGTGTTCAACATTACAAAGTAAAAGGTGGTGGAAAGGAACCGTGGCCCCTGCTTACTTTTAAGTCTCTCAGATTTTCTCACCACTGATGCGGATTCAGGTAAAACCACAGTTGATCCTGCAACAGGCCTGAGGAGCAGAACACCACCACTCAAGTACCGCTTCAAGACTCTTCTAGTTATGAGCATGGCACAGACTACAGCCCTTCAGGTAGAGGAAACTGGCTTCCAAATAAAAAACGAAAAATGAATTGGAAAAGCCAGGAAGAGGAAGAATTGGCATCATGGGGCCAGCAGGGTGCAGGAGGGGTTCGCTGTCTGGAGAGAGAAAGACATGTCAAAAATGATGGCTGAGGCTGTGAGCCTGGAGGAACAGGGAGACTATGTTGCCACCAACAATTACCGAGAACCTGGGAAGCAGGAGGATGAAGGCACAGATGTGACATGATGGAGAGAATCACTTAGTGAATAAGAATCTACACATCCAACAAGACTCAACAACCATTCAGAAACAGAGACCCTGAGAGAGTATGAGAAGCAGGTGTGTAGGCTGCCAGGAAAACACGGCCACATCACATTAAAGCATCTTCATACCCACAGGCGACTTTTTCTTTCTTGGTGCTGGGGAAGAAACCCAGGGACTCCTGCATACTAGGAAAGCCCTAAAGGCAATTTTTTTTTTTTTTAATATACCAGGGATTGAACTGGGGGCACTCAACCACTGAGCCACATCCCCAGCCCTGTTTTATATTTTATTTAGAGACAGGGTCTCACTGAGTTGCTTAGTGCCTCACCATTGCTGAGTCTGGCTTTGAACTCATGATCCTCTGGTCTCAGCCTCCAGAGCTGCTGGGATTACAAGCATGTGCCACCATGCCCAACCCTAAAGGCAATTTAAGACTGCAAAATGAATATCAAATTGGGGCTTCAGATAAAATTTTGCTAGCTGTTTGTAGGTTTTAGAAAATATGAAGTAGAACTTTCTAAAGGAAGGCCTAGAACAGAAAAAAGTATACGTTTATTGAATATTAATATTTATTGAGATAGAAATTTATTAAAGTTCTACCGCCCACTTACCAGGGCCTGAGGGAATTTTTTTAAAGTGACTAGAAGGGCTGGGGTGTAGCTCAGCGGTAGAGTGTGCTTACCATGTGCAAGGCATTTGGTTTGATCCCCAGAACCAGAAAGAAAGAAAGGACAGACTAGGGCTGCCAGATTTGTCAGAAAGCAATAGCTGGAGGAACAGATTCAATAAAATTTCAAGATTAGAGGCCTAAAAAGCTTTTCAAAGGGAAAAATGGAAGTTTTCTTCAAATAAACCAAGAGAAAATACAAATCTGTGTTGCTTCAGATAGAAGAATTGGGAATAACGGAAGAAAACACGAAGATTTTCACTCAAAGGACGATGACCTTTCAAACCCCAAGATGGCTCCCAAGGGACGCCATGTGCCCTCCAAGTACAGGTCAGTGGCCACCTGGGGACGAGGAACAGCAAGCTCCCTGTCAGCTCTTAACTCCCTGATTCAAAGCTGGATTCCAGATATGGCAGGAATAATTAATGGGGGGAAAACGAGGTGAGCCTGAGCAGTCCCTCTGTTTGAAGGGCATCTCAGCCTCCAGGGGTGTCCCAGCCGGGGTGGAGGCTGCAGAGGCGGAGGGGAAGTCCTTGAGGGTCTCCCTTTCCCACAGCCTCAATTCAGAGGCAACTTCAGAGAAAGGTGGAGAGAGCTAAGGCCAGGGAGCGGAGCCAGAGTGAAGCTGAGCAGGGACTCCGGGGACCGCAGTCTGGGAGGTGGCTTATCAGGGGAACAGGGACTGGGAGGGCAAGGAACTGGAAGGGGAAAGGAGGTGCAGAAGGAGCCAGGAGGTTTCAAAACAAGCTCCAAGATGGCTCCCATTATGAGAGCGGTAATGAAATGCAGAACAGGAGCCTGTGACCAGGACTGGGGACCGTGCTGAAAAAGCGCAGCGCGTGGGCGGGGTCTAGGGACTGCCCCACCCTCCAGCTTGGTCAAGGGGCACGAGTGGCCTGCCACACGGAAAGGGCTTCACAGGGCAACAACTATTTCCTTTTAGGGGGAAAAGGGAGGAAAATGTGTAAGTAGAAACCTCTTACAAATCAGAGCCACCGAAATCCGCAACACCCTGGAGGGCAGGCCTGGGAGGGGTGGGGGCGGGTAAGGGAGCTGGTGAGGCTGCACAGGCTGAGCCGAGCCAGACAGCGCCGGGGGACAGCACTGGCCATTCCTGTGGCCACGCCTGCCAGCTTGTTCTCCACCGGGTCCCTTTATTCTGAGATTCTTTAACGGCCTCTGATGGACTGCAGTGCTGGGCGTCGGTCCTGCTGGGAGTCAGAGATCTTCCCTTCAGTGGGGGCACAGGCTTGTTTCTTAAGAGTTCTGGTAGGGGCTGGGGTTGTGGCTCAGTGGTAGAGCGCTCAACTAGCATATGCGAGGCCCTGGGTTCGATCCTCAGCACCACATAAAAGAATTAAATAAAGATTGTGTCCAACTACAACTAAAAAATAAATTAAAAAAAAAAAAGAGAGTTCTGTTAAATGACAAATCTGGGGACTCCATAGCACCGACTCTCCAAGGGTTTGCTCACAGTCACCTCTTAGATGAACCCAACTAGTACACCAAGGACAGGAAGACCTCTTCCACCTTGGAGGGGCACCTGGGGAAGGGACCTGCCTGTGCTGGCGGTACACACTCCTTCCCTGGGCTCCGGAGCAGCTGCTCTTTGTTTTATATGGCCATGAATGTCTTCATTCTCTGGAACACAGGCAAATCACATATGCTATTCTGACGGAAATCAATCATGATAAGCCAGAGGAGGTGGCGCACACCTGTAATTCCAGCAGCTCAGGAGGCTGAGGCAGGAGGTTTGCAAACTCAAAGCAAGTCTCATTAACTTAGTTAGGTTGTAAGCAACTTAGGAAGACCTTGTCTCAAAATAAAAACTAAAAAGGGTTGGGGATGTGGCTTAGTGGTAAAGGTCCCCTGGGTTAAATCTCCAACACCAAAAAATTAAATAATTAAAATGTTAACAAAAACAAAACCCATGAGGCTACGGGTCTTGAAACCCTCCATAGTGAGCTTAGGGGGTAAAAAATGCAAAGTAAGTAAATAAATACACACACATACACAAAATCGAGGACTACAGCATCATGATGTCACTCTCTAGGCCTCAGGGATAATAACTAGTAAACAAGGTAAAGGCCTTTGAAGTCCTGGATGAAAGGTTTTACCTAAATACAATTATCCCATTAAATCCACAATATTCGTGCCAAACAGGGTGGCCTTTTATCTGCATTTTTCTAATGTTGACATTCTGAGATGACAACTTCCTTGTTCCACGGGGATAAGGGAACTGAAAGAGTTTCATTTGATTTTTCTGTTTTTTGTCTAATTTCTGAAAGGGAAAAAAGAAAAAGTTCTTTACCAGTGGGCAGTGGTAAGCAGTAAAGGCTAATGGCCTTTTAGAAGCGAGAACTCATTCAATATTAGAAAGAAGGGTGACTGAGCAGGGAGCTTGACAGAGGGGAAGGTCAGATCCCAGTAAGACACACACAGGAAAAAACTGCAGCGACTGCCTGACATGGAAGAGGGGAGAGATGACAGTGTTAGAGTTTCCTGGGTGGCAGAACCCTCCTCAGACTCAAACAGAAGGACCGGGAAGGAGGGAAGAGATACTCTGTAAAGAGGTGAACTTAGGGGAGAAAGCCACTACGGAACTGCTGGGTGCGATGGTGCAGGCCTGAAATCTCAGCAAGTCACGAGGCAGAGGCAGGAGGTTTGTAAGTTTGAGGCCAGCTTTAGCAATTTAGCAAGGCCCTAAGCAACTTAGAGAACCTGTCTCAAAACAAAAATTTGTTTAAAAAGGACTGGAGATGTAGTTCTGTGATAAAGCACACCTGGGTTCAACCTTGAGTCCAAAAAGAAAGAAAAGAAAGCCACTGCAGAGACAGGCTAAGACCCCAGAGTGAGTCCACCAGACAGGGTGGCCTGGCCACAGGGTAGGAGCTGGGGCTGCAGGAAGCTTGCACACAAAGCTCTGCAAGGCCTGGTGGCTCTGTTGGTCCTTCAGGACTGTGGCCCTGGAGGAGGTGAGAGCAGCTGCATCCCACTTTGGAAGCAGGCCCAGGGGAAGAGGCCATACAGGGCAATGGAAAACAGTTAATTCAAAGACCCGAGTGTCAATTTAGTTCTGTTCCTATCCTGTAGTAGATCAAGTGATCCTAGGCAAGGCACTCACCTTCTCTGAATCTCAGCACTTACCTGCAAACTACAGAATTACCTGACGACCCTGAGGACTGTGGTGGGTGAAACAGTGAACAGGACGGCACTGCAGAAAGATCCATACACACACAAGGCTTCGCTTCACTACTCAGGTGGTCAGGGAGAGACCACCCCACCAGGTCCAGGCAGAAGAGTCCTTTTTAAGCATACACATTTTTCAAATAATACACATTTTAACTGCCAGCACAGTGAAAAAAATCTTTTAATTATACATAAATATGTAACTATAGGTAATTATTATATTTCATACCCACATTAATGCATATATATGCTCACATATACACATGTACTTCCTTCTAAAATGCCACTTAAAGCCAGGCATGGTGGTGCACAACTGTAATCCCAGCAGTTTGAGAGGCTGAGGCAGGAGGATTGCAAGTTCAAAGCCAGCCTCAGCAATTTAGTGAGACCCTGTCTCTAAATAAAATATAAAAAGGGCTGGGGATGTAGCTCAGTGGTTAAATGCCCTGAGATCAATCCCCAGTACCAAATACATTTTTTAAATGCCACTTATTAATAACATATAATTATAGATATTGTGTAACAGATACATATATACCCATATATTAAGGAATCTGCTATCCATAGTCATGCATATATAAACCTCAGTGTTTCACACTTCATCTGACTTACCCTAGATACATGCTGAAACAAACTTTGTCACCAGAAATGCTTGGGGCAATTAAGGAAAAGAAAAAGGAGGATAACTAAGATCCAATCTAAAGGAACAAAAGAATCAAGGTGGGAAAAGTGAATGGCTGTCCTGATTAAATGTGTTCCAGGGCCTGGTGCTGACTCTGGTGAGGAAGTGACAACCAGGAACAACCAGAGAACACAATCAGGCAGTAAAACCAGTCGGCCTGGGGCAGACTGTGTGGTCTTAAGATAGGGATCACTGAGTTTCCTGCTCTCCACTGTGAGCTCTCTAGGAGAGCAGCAGAGCTGCTAAGGAGACTGTCACAGCAGAAGACATGTCTCTAAAGAAGGGTCCAAGGAGTTCCCAGAGGAGAGGCAGAACTCAACCCAGGACCAGTGAGGTTCTTGGCATGTGTAATGGAAAATAATTTCAGCACAAGCTAGGCAAAGGCATAGACAGGTTTATTTAAGGCGGCAGATACATATTTAAGGGAGAAAGTAGGCTGTCTCAAGAGTGAGGAGCAGCCCTGACTTGGTCTGGGATCCAATATTTACAGAGGGGCTGGACTAGAGGTGGATCCAGGCTGGAGCTGCACAATTTTGCACCAGCTTTCCAGCCTGGTCTCCCGCACTTTACAAGGGCATGGGCCAAAGTTTACAATGGTGTTTTCTGCATCTCAATGGCTTGATTCTGCATTTCAATGGTTGGAGGGTGTTTCCCTTAAAAATTCCTGCATACTCCTCTCTCCTCATCCTAGATCCCAATGTCACTAGGACTGGGAACCACAGCAGAGCGACTGTCTGATGGCCTGGACAGCTATTGCAGAAGGGCCTTCTCTTGTAGGAAACAAGTAAAAAAGCCATCCGCAGGGTCCAGGCCCCCACAGCCTGCTTTGCCCAGTCTCCACTCCCAGGTTCCTTCCACTTTTTCCAACAAGAGCAAGGATATCCAGGACCAACCACCAAGGCCCTCAAGCTTGGAGAAAAGAGGGTGGGGCATTAGACACCAGCAGCACCAAGTAAGCACGGAGGAAGGAAGGGCAGTGGGAGGCCTGGAGGGCTGGTTAGGAAAGGCTTGAAGGCCGAGCCTTCAAGGAAAATGAAGATTCAGGATGCTGAGAGGGAAAAGGGGTATTACAGGAAAGAGCAAGTCAGAACAAGGAGGTAAGAAAAGGGCCACTACAGTGAGTCGTGAGCTAAGCAGTCTGACTCTAGTTCACGGAGAGGCAACAGGAGACTCAGTAAAGACACAGGTGATGGAGGCTGGGTTGGGGCTCGGTGGCAGAGTGCTCGCCTGGCACGTGCGAGACGCTGGGTTCGATCCTCAGCACCACATTAAAAAAAAAAAAAAGGTATTGTGTCCAACTGCAACTAAAAAATATTTTAAAAAAGAAACAGGTGACGGCTGCACTGTGGAGAACCTCCCCCCAGGCTCCCATTCTCTGACCAAAGTTTCTGTCTCTGTTGTCTAAGGACTTTGAGTTTGGCCCAATACTAAAATTTTCTCTGTCTTTTTGTGAGTTTTGATCTGGGGAGAAGGTAAGTGGCTTTCAGATTCTTAAAAGGATTTATGATGAAAACTACTAATGCAGGCAACTGGCAGAGTAGCCTATGTAGACAGGAGACGAGCCTCGGGTAGAGAAGTTAAGACCATTTCTCTCCCTTCTGACCTTTCTTTTTTTAAAATAGTATTTTACTCTGTGTGTGTGTGTGTGTGTGTGTGTTGGTGTGGTGTTGGATGTTGAATCAAAGGCCTCGCACATGCTAGGCACTCAACCGTAGAGCCATATCCCCATTCCTTTTTATTTTGGAGGGCGGGTATCAGGGATTGAACCCTTGGGGGCTTAACCACTGAGCCACATCCCTACCCCTTTTTGTTTTTTTGAAACAGGGTCTCACTAAATTGCTGAGGATGGCTTTAAATGTGGGATCCTCCTGCTGTAGCCTCCTGAACCACTAGGATTATGGGAGTGCGCCACAGTGCCCACTTTATTTTTGAGACAGGGTGTTACTAAATTGCTAAGGTTGGCCTTGAATTTACAATCCTCCTGTCTTAGCTCCCACATTGCCGACTGCTGGGATTACAGGCATGGGACACTGTGCCCAACTTAAAATTTAATTAAAGAATTTTTCCCAGGTACAGTGGGCCACTGGTAATCCCAGATATTCAGGAAGCTAGGGCAGGAAGATCACAAATTTGAGGCTAGCCTTAGCAAGTTGGCAAGACCCTATCTCAAAATAAAAAGTTAAAAAGGGCTAGGAGGTTAGCTCAGTGATAGAGTATCCCAGGCTCAATCCCCAGCACTGTTAAAAAAAAAAAAAAAAAAACTAAATTATCATTTTTACTTGCAGAACATGAGAAACTTGGAATTTTTTTTCCCACATCCAACAATCCTTTATCTTAGTGTGTAAAAATTTCCTACTGTGCTTTACATTTTTTCAAATTATTGACAGAGAAGGCATTTTCAGATGTGCTTTCACTATGGCCTTTTCTCCCAGGGAAAAAAAAATAATAATAAGAGAATGAAGTTAACTCTTAGGCATTTCTTAAAGTGAATTCTCACCCAGATTGGCAGAACTAGAACAACAAGGAAATACACCCCTAGGGCAATACATCATTTCTTCCAAAGCTGAGCATTTATTTTATTTATAATGCCATTTCAGGTACAGCTCAGGGGGCCACAGACAGGTCAAAGAACACTCACCCACCTAAAGTTAAACTGGGTAAGAAAACACTGGCTGGCATCAGGACACAAAGATAAAACCCTGCTGCTGAGGAGCTGGGGAGAAAAAGAAACTCTCAGAGTTAAATGTGAGTAAAAGGGTCTATGAAAATAACAGGTTCATCTGGACAGTCCCTAAATTACAACTAGGCAACTTATCCAGAATAAGTAATCTTCCAGAGAGTGAGAGGGCAAGTGTTCACAGAGCCTGAGGGGAATTAGGCCCACCAGCACATAGCGGGCATCCAAGACTGGGATCCAGCACATAGCGGGCATCCAAGACCGGGCAAGGCTGGAGGATCAGCACCTGCACACCAGTGCCACTCAGTACCAGGACACTTAAGGCACAGAGCTGAGCTGGGGAGGTAGCTCAGGGTACAGTGGCTGATGACTATGCACAAGGCCCTGGGTTCAATTAAAGAAAGGGGGAGAGGGAGAGAGGGGAGAGGAGAGGGAAAGGGGAGAGGGAGAGAGGGGAGGGATGGGAGAGAGAGAGAGAAAGAGAAAATAAAATACACAGAGCTCATGGAAGAGACTTAAATAACTAAATGGATAGACATTTACTACAAAAGATGGTTTATTTCTCCTTCCTGTGTTTTGTATTTTCCTTTTATGTCAGTAAACAAGCAATAAAGTGATCAAAAATCCACATGATTAAATATCATCAAGTTCATCACACACATTTTGAAGTATAAAGCAAGAGATTGAAAAATATTTGCTAATTCAAAGCAAATTAGGTATCCCTCAAAATTGCACATTTTCCTCTTAGTTTGTTTACATAATTTAAAATACATATAGTGACCTTAAAACACCGATCAATATAGAATTCACAGCCTTGAACACATACACTACCTTCTTCTAAAGACAACACCCCTCAGACCTAGAAACCCATCAACGTGAGTCAACACCACGCTCTTCACACTTCTGGAACACTTCCAGGATTTTCCTCTAATTCTATCTTCTGCTGAGGGAACTCCAGGAACCTAGTAGTGACAGAGATCAATCCTCCAAAAATAGGGCTGAGCAGATTTGCTTCCCAGAGGGCCCTGAAGTTCTCAGACAGCAAATCTGGGGTTGAGAGCTACACAATGGAATGTTCAAGATAACTAATGTGCCTGATTGTCCTCAAAATCACAAAAGGCCTCCAGTTGTCAAAGCTAATTGTGAGTGAAGAGGCAGAACAAGTTGACAATAATTGGGAGATAGTCTGCTTCTTTAGCAAACGACGACGACTCTGAGACAGTGCCGGAGCCAACAAGCACGTGGCGCCATCTTTCCCAGCTCAGCTGGTAGAGGTGTTCTTAGTCCATGATGGGTTTGCAGCTCAACCCTGCAGGAGCTCTTTTTCAAGCTTTGATGCTTCAGAGGTGAGCACTCTCTACAAACTCGTTACCAAAGCAAAATGCAATGATCCTTTTTATTCATTATCCATGCAAACCATGCACAGCTCTCTCCTGTTCATCAGTTCTTGAGGCTGCAGTACAGGGTCCAAGGCCAATATGATACCAGGGTTAAAGGCATAAACCTCAAGGGGCCAACAGGGATGCCGGTAGATTCATCCGCCATCCAGTACATTCGTGAAACAACCATAAAAATCATCACTAGTAATTCCTATAGTGTAGAAAAGTAATGCAGTCTTCACTCCTGGCCAGTGTCCAGGGTGGCTGGCAGTGTTGAAAGAGGTCTGGTAAGCCGAGGTTATGTTGGCGCTCTTAGACAACCCCAAATGTAGTGAATTAAAAGATCTTATAGTCTCGTGTCTCCCACTGTTCTTTTTTTCTTGTGAGCACAGTCACTCACTCAATATGTGAGCTTGTCTCCTTTGCACAAGAGAGATTATTTCCCTCACTATTAATGGTGAGATAAACAGAATTGTACAACTAGTCTGTGAAGAGAAGAAAGTATTAAATATGCAGTGACAACTTACTTCAGTTAGAGCATCATGTTTTGGACATAAACAATGGGTCTGAACAATTACATTCGTTTTGATTATTTAGAAAGATAATTTTAATCTTCAGTGAATTAGAAAATGACTTCTGAAAATTACAGTTAATATCACAACATACTAAATGACATATTAGCTATCAAAAAATAACTTAAGTGAAGGATTTCCATTAGGTAGAGCAAAACACTCTTGCTGCAGCCCCAGCAAAAAGCAGGGTTTCATAGATGGAAATTGTTTTTCTACAACAGCATGACCACACCAGCAGGTTCTCCAGAAGCTACTTCCCTTGACTTAGCAGGGAGGCCAAGGATGGAACCAGTCATATGGCTCCGTCTCCAGAAGCCAGGAGGTAACTAAAAGAGAGCTCCAGAGGCTTCCTGGGGTTGCCGATCCCAGGGCTCCTCGGGCCAGACAAGAAGACAACCCCAGGTCCTAGGGTGGCTAAGGATGCCTCCAATCAGGATGGCCCAGATCTAGGGACAGGACACTACAGGCATCCTTGGAGGACAAGGCCACCACCAGACTCTCAAGTAGATCTGGCTTGTGCACTGTTCCACCAATAGTGTGGCAGAGTGTGTAACACGCCTATTCATCACTTTAAAAGCACAAGGCCTTATTTCATATTGGCTGTTTCCCAGAGAGTACAAAATCCCAGCCAAGAGTGTCTAAGGTGTAACTACTATTTCCTCCAGAGATGTTCATCATTCAGAACCTGCACACAGGACAGTGTTAATCAGATCAATGCTTCTTTTTTAACTCTATGTTGCTTGGCACACACTGTAATTTCCTTGAGAAATCTCAAATTACATTTTAGCAGATAGAGAACAACCCAGAAGAGTGCACTGATTAACGGTTGGCAGATCTTAAGTAAGTCCCTTGTTGTTCTTCTGGAGTTATAAATGGCAATACTCATTAGACTCAGATCAAGGATAAATTGAGGACCCTTTTCCTCCTTGAGATAAGAATGTGTATTTTTTACTAATAAAACATTACTTTTCACAAAAGGGTCTTTAAAAGCAATCAGAAATTTTGCTATTTCTCAAAAAGTGACTTAAATAAATACTCTAAACAAAATTACTAAGAAAAATGACAAGTTTATGAAAAAAAAAAAAAAAAGGCATACACTTACCATGAGAATGAAAAAGTAGAAAACCCACATCCATCCTAAGTTGTCCTGGATTAAAGACACCAAATACTAAAAGGAAGAGAAATAAATTACAGTATAATTCTTAATAAATTAATAAATGAAGTAGCTAAAAAGTAGACTAAACAGCTATCTTAGAAAATAAGAAGGGAGTTAGGGTTTGTATGCCCATTTACAAAGCCCTTCCACGGACATGTTCCCATTTAAGCTTTATTAATGGTTCATTCTGTAAGTTTTCAGGGTGCAAATACAAAAACTGTATAAAAGATGTTACATTCAGGTTTATTTTTATTCACTCTGCTATTCAGAAAGGAAGATGAACATCCTCAAACCACTCTCACTCAAGCATTCTGTCTTCCAATGAAAGGAACAATCCATGCTTTCAGAATGCTTTGTCTTCTACATGAGCTGCTCACTTTTCAGCTCCGCCATTCACACAGGACTGCTGCTCTTCCTCGACACTCTACTGCATATTCTTTTATTTCACATTCAATTACTAAAGATTCTCATAGCATTTAATTCATTCTTTTTTGATTACAACAAAATGGATCTAACATAAAAGTTGCTGTTTTAGGCCAGCCATGGTGGTGCACACCTGTAATCCCAGTGGCTGGGGAGGCTGAGGCAGGATGATTACAAATTCAAAGCCAGCCTCAGCAAAAGCAAGGTGCTAAACTAATCAGTGAGACCCTGTCTTTAAATAAAATGGGCTGGATGCGGCTCAGTGGTCGAGTGCCCCTGAGCTCAATCCCAGGTGCCAAAAAAAAAAAAAAAAGAGAGTTGTCGATTTAACCACTTCTAAGTATACGCAACAGTGGCATCAGTTACATTCACAATGTTGTGCAACCATGAACATGAGCTGGCATACAAACCCAGAGTGCCTGTGTTTAATTTTGGGGGGGAAATACTGAGGAGTAGAATTGCTTGATCTTATAATAATTCCATATTTATTAATTATTTTTTTACATTCCCACCAGCAATGCATGGCTCTGATTTCTCCACATGCTCACCAACATTTGATATTTCATAGTTTTCTGATTACAGCTTCCCACAAGGCATGAAGTTGCATCCCTGGGTTTTATTGTTATTTTTGCTGTTGCTTTTGTACTGGGGATTGAATCCAGGGGTGCTTTTCCACTAAGCTTTTTTTTATTTTTTATTTTGAGACAGGGTCTAAGTTGCTGAGGCCTCATTAAGTTGCTGAGGCTGGCCTGGAATTTGTAATCCTTCCACCTCAGCCTCCCAAGTAGATAGGATTACAGGTGTGCGAACCACATCTGGCTCTCTCCCTGTTTTTTCTTTTCTTTGCATTTTTTTTTTTTTTTTAGATATTGATGACAGTGGAATGTATTTTGACATATTAGACATAAATGGAGTATAACTTCCCATTCTTGTGGTTGTACATGATGTGGAGTTTCACGGTCATGTATACATATAAGAACATAGGAAAGTCATGTCCAGTTCCTTCTATTGTCTTTCCTATTCCCATCCCCCTTCCCTTCCTGTCTAATCCTCCTTTGCCTAATCCAATGAATTTGTATTCCCTGCCCCCTTGTTGTAAATTAGCATCCGCATATCAGACATTTGGCCTTTGGATTTGGGGGACTGGCTTATTTCACTTAGCAAGGTAGTCTCCAGTTCCATCCACTTACCAGCAAATGCCATAAAGTCACTTTTTATGGCTAATATTTCTTTTTTCTTTCTTTTTTTTTTTTTTTTGGTACCAGGGATTGAACTCAGGGGCATTCAATCACTGAGCCACACCTCTAGCCCTATTTCGTATTGTATTTAATACAGGGCCTCACTGAGTTGCTTAGTACCTCACTTTTGCTGAGGCTGCCTTTGAACTAGCGATCCTCCTGACTCAACCTCCCAAGCCACTGGGATTACAGGCATGCACCACCATATCCAGCCTGAGTAATATTTCATTGTGTATATAGAACACATTTTCTTTATCCATTCATCTGTTGAAGGGCACCAAGGTTAGTTCCATAGCTTAGTTATGATGATTTGAGCTGCTAGAAACGTTGATGGGGCTGTGTCACTAAAGCATGCTGATTTCAAGTCCTCTGGGTATATCCAAGGAGTGGGCTGACTGGGTCAAATGATGGTTCTATTCTAAGTTTTCTGAGGAATCTCCGTACTACTTTCCAGAGTGGGTGCACCAATTTGCAGTCCCACTACAAATGTACAAGTGAACCTTTCCCCCCACATCCTCACCAACATTGTTACTTACATTTTTGATAATTGCCATCTGACTGTAGTGAGATGGAATCTCAGTGTGGTTTAATTTGCATTTCTCTAATTACTAGAGATGTTGAACATTTTTTCATATATTTTTTGCCTATTCATATTTTTTTTTCTGTGAAGTTCCTGTTTGGTTCCTTTACCCATTTATTGATTGGGATTTGGTTTGGGTGTTAAGTTTTATGGGTTCTTTATATATTCTGGAGATTAATGCTGTATCTAAAGTGCAGGTTGCAAAGATTTTCTCCTATTCTTTAGACTCTCTGTTCACATTTTTGTTTCCTTTGCTGTGAAGAAGCTTTAGTTTGATATCCCATTGATTCTTGATTTTACTTCTTGTGCTTCAGACATCTTGTTGAGGAAGTCAGTTCCTAAACCAAAATGCTGGAAAGTTGGATGGGCCTACTGGGTCTCTGGTCTAATGCCTAGATCCTTGATCTATTTTAACTTTTGTGCAGGACGAGATAGTGGTTAAATTTTATTATACTACACATGGATTTCCAGTTTTCCCAATACCATTTGTTGAAGAGGCTATCTTTTCTCCAATGTAGGTTTATGGTGCCTCTTGTCTAGTATGAGATAACTATATTTATGTGGGTTTGTCTTTGTGTCTTCTATTCTGTTCCATTGGTCTTCATGTCTGTTTTGGTGCCAATACCATGCTGTTTTTCTTACGATAGCTCTGTAGTATAATTTAAGGTCTGGTATTATGATGCTTCCTACTTTTCTTTTCTTACTAAGTACTGCTTTGATTATTCTGGGACTCTTGTTTTTATAAATGAATTTCATGACTGCTTTTTCTATTTCTATGAAGAATATCATTGGAATTTTAATAGGAATTGCATTAAGTCTGTATAGTGCCTTTTTTTTTTTTTTTTTTTTTTTTGGTAGTATGGCCATTTTGACAATATTAGTTCTGTCTATCCATGATTCTAGGAGATCTTTCCATCTTCTAAGGTCTTCTTTAATTTCTTTCTTTAGTGTTCTGTAGTTTTCATTGTAGAAGTTTTTTACCTTTTTGTTATATTGATTTCCAAGTTTTGTTGTGGTTTGGTTTTTGGGATTTTTTTGTTTTGTTTTGTTTTGGAGGCTGTTGTAATGGGATTTTGTTCCTAATTTCTCTTTCAGCTGATTCATTGTTGGTGAATAGAAATGCAACTGATTTACAGGTGTTAATTTTATATCCTGCTACTTTGCTGAATTCGTTTATGAGTTCTAGGAGTTTTATGGTGGAGATTTTTGGGTATTCTAAATGTAGAATCATGTCATAGGTAAATATCTCCCTGTATTTTTGATTTGCATTTTCCTAATGAATAAGAATGTTGAGAATATTCTGTATATACTTGTCATGAAAATTTGTCCCTGTGTTTTCTTCTAAGAGTTTTACAATCTTAGCTCTTAAGGTTGGTCTTTAATCCATTATGAGTTAACATTTGTACAGGACAAAGTAAGTATCCAACTTCACTCTTTTGCAAGAGGATATCCAGTTTTCCCAATACCATTTGTTGAAGAGATCATCCTTTCCCTCATTGAATTGTCTTGGAACCCTTGTCAAAAATTGATTGACCATAGACTTGAGGGTCACCTGTGTGCTTTTATCACACACTGCTTAAATTTTATAAGTGGGAAAATTAAAGCAGAACAATTAGCCTAGATTACAACATGTAAAGCAAAAAAGTAGAGGCTTAATCACCTGCGAAAGGAAGCATAGTGGCTATCTGAACACTCTGACTGCAACTTTTGTGTGGGGTGGGTAGGTACTAGGGATGGGCCCCAGGGGTACCCTACACTGAGCTACATTCCCTGCCCTTTTCATTTTGAGACAGGATCTCACTAAGTTGCCAAGGTGGCCTCAAACTTGCCTCATCCTCCCAGAGTAACTGGGATTACAGGCATGAGCCACCATGCCCAGCAAATTTATCTTTTTTTAAAACAGCATAGTCAATAAGTAATTCACATAACATAAAGTTCACCTTTTAAAAGTGTAAAACTAAACGGTTTCTAGTGTATCTTCAGAGTTGTACAATCTTGCCTAACTGTAATTTTTCGACATTATCATCAGCCCTAAAAAAACTTTTACCCATCAGTAGTCATTCCCCCATCCCACCCAGACCAACACAACCCTCAACCCAATTTTTTTCCCAATAGAGTTGTCTATTATGGACATCTCATATGAATATAACAAATATAGATAGATAGATAGACAGACAAGACAGACAGACACACTTTTCTTTTTCAGTACTGGATACTGAACCCAAAATCTCATGCATGCTAGGCAAGTGCTCTACTACTAAGCTACATTCCTGGCCCTATCAGCATAATACATATATGGGGTTTTTTTTGGTACTGGGGATTGAACCCAGGAGCACTTAACCACTGAGCCACATCCCAGCCCTTTTAATTTTGTATTTTAAGACATTCTCATTAAGTCACTTAGGGCCTTTCTAAGTTGCTGAGGCTGGCCTCAAACTTGCAATCCTCCTGCCTCAGCCTTCCGAGACTCTGGGACTACAGGCATGCACCACTATGCCTGACTCAGCATAATATTTTTGAGGTTCACCTATCATTCTTTTCTAACTGCTGTTTATCCATTCATCAGCTGATAGACATTTGGGTTGTTTCTCCTTTTTAGCTTCTATGAATAATGAAGCTTATGAACGTTTATGTATACGTTTTAATGTGGATATCTGTTCTCATTTCCCTTGGGCATGTACTACAACTTTATCTTACTGAGCCCCAGTTATGTGTCCAAACGGTGCTAAGCACTGGAAACACAAAGACGGATGAAACACAGTACTTGTTCCCAGGAATACAGAGCCTGGTGCAGAGGACAGATGGACAAACAGTAAAGGTGGATGCACGAAGCTGAGTGCTCTACTGGAGGTATGCATCCACTGCTATGGCAACCAGAAAGAGTAAACAATGAATTATTTTCTTGAGAAGATAGAAGAAGGGGCAGCAACCATATTACTCAGGGCAGTCAGGGGAATGGCTGAGGGATAGGCTAAGAGAGTTTGAATCTGAAGTCCTAGAGTTTGTGATTTCAGGCAGTGGGACATCCTTTGGAAATCAACATGGAGGAAGGAGGTTAAGGTACAGTGCTTGCCTCTCACGCATGAGGCCCTGGGTTCAATCCCCAGCAACACACACACACACACACACACACACACACACACACACAACACAGAGAAGGAATGAGCACAGCTAACTATGATTCACTCCTGATATGCTTCCATGACCATGGAGGTCAGTCTAATGCTGACCCAGTCCAGTTAGGGATCTCAACATTGGCAGGTGAGATATTCTAAATAAAAGTATACTCCCTGAAATGCAATTATAATTCACCTATTTAATTAATGAAGAACACATCAGTGAGGAAGTATATTGGGAAAAGGAAGCCCAATACAGTCATTCTTTATCCTAAAAATTTAGATGTCTGACCTGATAACCAATAACATTTTAAAATTTCTACTCCAAAGTATGATCACATAATTCTCCAAACCTTGCTAAGGTTTTTCCCCTTCTAGTCTTATAACCAAATATGCTGAGCATGCAATTTGCCAACTGCATCATGCATTCCTTCTTTGATAACTTAGCAAATACCATAAGTTTATTGTGTGTGCCAAGCACCAGCTAGGTATGGGGGCTACAGAAGAATACAAGCCAAAATGCCACCTTTGTGGGCAAGAGGGAGGTCAACAATAAGCTACACTTCATGGCTGGAAGGTGACAAGCAGTAAGATGATTTACCTCTATACCCACTTTCTCAATTTACCACCAGCAATCAGAAACTCACTGCCCCCAAAGTAGGCAAGCTAGCAAACTTCCAAGCTATCAGTGACCTTCTAAATGTCCACACTAAGAAGCTCGGTCCTTCAGTGCTACTCCTGACCTTTCCACATCTATGGCCTATTGACCAATGCCTACTCAAATGCTATTCCCTTGATTGCATGTGACACTGGGCATTCTCTGAGGATCCACCTGCATTCTCTTTCCCCAGTAAATGTCTCATCCACTTCCATGGGTTCAACTATTTCACCCATGGAGACAAGTCCCAAATCCATATTTTTGTAAAATTACCATATCCCATGAGAGGTATGTTTCATGACATATCTCTTCCTGAAAGAAAGCCTGAATTTAAGCAAAAAGGGGCAATTTGAATAGTTCTGACTACATATGGTAAGCCAATCTTAGCTTACGGCTCTCTAATGTCAGACTGTATAAGAATCACCACAAAGGCCCACGGAAACACAGGCCCTAGGCCCACCACAGGGAGCCTGCAGTAAGCCCTGTGTCTGAATCCCAGATGATTCTGATACAAGACACTTATGGACCACGCTTTGAAATATTCAGGTCTCTGGGCATGCAGGAAACAATGTGCCTCAGAGGCAGTTGCAGAGTCCAGGGTCCCATGTGACAGGGACACATGTAAAGAACGGATGTACAGGGACACATATGCTTTTGGAAGAGAGACACTAAAAAGAGGAGAAAAATGGGGTCTGTATGCAGATGGGGATAATAGATGCATGCGTCTCACACCATCCCCACTTGGAGCGCCAAGTTTGGCCTGGGAAGAAGGGGGCGGTGGACTGGGGCAGAAGGATCAATTTTAAGAAGTCTTAGTTTATTTGCAGACAGGAAGAATCTGCAGGTAAAAATGGAAAGAAGAAACTAAGAAAGGCAGAGGACCTTCCGCATCAGTTCACAACAGCTGGGCCACAGAGGAGATGAAAACCTAAGGCTTTCAGCGTAGCAAGTATTCCACAGCACGAGAGTGCCACCTACTGTGGCCCAGACAGTGGCACTTTTCCACTCGCCATGAAAGATTTAGCATTTAATCCCAACCCATCTCTGTTCTCTCACCTGGCCCACAGCAGCTCCAATGCTCCCGGTTCCGTCAACAATTCCTGTGACCGTTGCTAAAGCCTCACTGCTCCCTTGGATCAGCTCTTGGCGACCCAGGTCCGCTGAAATAGCTGAGCTGATCATGTTAGAAGGTCCACCAATAAAAAACCCTGCAGTCAAAAACAGAACAGGTTCTTATGAAAACATGATTCATATCAACACTAGCAAGCCATTGGATAGGGCAAAATATCATTCTGACACTGTAATTAGTAGGTTAAAGAGGAATGGAAAGAAAAAGGAAAGTCCCAGATAGTATCATATTCAAACTGTTAACATCCACTCCTCTGGGATGTTCTTGAGTTGTGTCACACTCTGATGTATTGATAGAAAATACACAGAAAGGAAACATGTAGCAAATCATGTGACATTTGCTTTAATAACTAATGGCACCAGCTCGTCAAATTTTACTATGGCAGAGCTGTGTCATTCAATCAGTTGACCACCTAAATTTAACCAAACACAGAAAAACACAGCAGGCAAAAAAGAAGTTATGTCAATAGTACAGGTGAGTAAACCGGTTTCCGATGTGGTGTCTTCCCAGCCACTTTCTGAAGTCATACCCAAAGGTGGGCAACATCAAAATTTTTAGAAAATGCCTCAGCAGGGACTGCTTCTGTCATAAAAGGACTGAAAGCCAGTTAGAGCAGAGACTAGAATCTAGAAAAGGAGCCACCTTTCTATCACTTGAGTTCCCTGTAACTAGCTTTTAGTAGCAATCAGATTAAGAGAAAGAAGAACAGCACAGTGAACCGAGCCATCGCCGTACCTGTAACCGTCATCAGAAGCGCATTGATGGACTTATTATTTGGAGAACCTGTGAGGAGACACAGACACGCCACAGTGACTACAAAAGCAGTGACGTGGGCGTCCACAAAGAGGACACAAAGGCCTGAATCTTATGACCTCACAAATCCCTCCCAGAGCCACAAAGAGAGACGGTTCTTTCAAGGCCTTTTCCAACTTTTATTTGTAATGTCTGCCTCTTGCTGGTGCCCAAGTTAATGAGACTTTTAAAAGCTAGAGAAAAGCTCTCCCCACCACAACAGCACTGAGGACATACCCACGTCTACTAATCAGCATCTTCCTGCTTTTGAAACCTCACCCCTTTTATTGTTTTATTGGCTCTAATGCTGTCCCTCTGGAGCCACCCCTCAAACAAGCACACACACTCCCAGGCAAGCTTTTAAACAAATCGGCCAGGCAAGAGACGCCAGCTTCCTCCGACACAAATGAAACCACTGATGTCAGTGTTTCCCGGCACTCACGGGACTATACAAAGGTGACATATCATGCCTCAGCTGGTCACAGACTCTTTCCAGGGCTGGTCCCTTACTCTAGGAAAATGATTATTCCCAGAGATTAGGAAACAATGTAAGGAATACTCACGACTGTACCCAACAAGGGAGCCAATTGCAAGGATCAGGCTAAGGGCCAACACTGGTGCTCTCTTCTGTAGGATGTCAGAGATGAAGCCTTGCAAAGTCCCACCTTCAAACAAAAAGAGACACTAGTCACAACCATTTCAGCTGTGAGCTCGGCTGCCTGTACTCTCTAGAACTATCAGGTCCAGCCAAAATGGCACCAGCTCTCCCCAAAAGTCCACGCCACCATTTCCTTTTAGGAAGATAAACTGACTTAAATCAGCATGATGGTCGATGAGGACAGGACACCACAAATCCAACATCCAGATAAGAAAAATCATCAAAACGAGCCATGATTACTTACTATTTTCCCTACAAAAACAAATTGTGAGTGCTTTTCCTGATTTTTTCCCCAGCTTTTTAATTTAAAAGATGATCAAAGAAGGACCACACTTCACAAGCTACTAGCAGAGCCAATCAAAAATTCACTAAAATGAAATGCAGCAATTATGATTTAGTAGTAACAAACAGGTGAGGAGGCTCAGGAGGTGATGTGATTCCTTTGGGTAACACTGTCATATTCAAATAAAATGTCAGTTTGAGTTTTAGGGGATATAGAACACCTGGTACACCCCCATCATATGGCCGGCATCTAGGCAATTTTAATTTCAGAAGGCACAAAAGTATGGTCAGGTTTAACTGGCTGTGGTGGTTCAGGCCTGTAATCCCAATGATTGGGGAAGCTGAGGCAGGAGGATCACAAGTTCAAGGCCACCCTGGGCAACTTAGTGAGATCCTGTCTCAAAATAAAATTTAAAAAGGGCTGGTGTTGTAGCTCTGTGGTAGAGAGCTTCTGGATTATGGAAGAAGATGCATTTTCATATACCTAAGGTTTCTGTTCTGTTTTTGTTTTGGGTACCAGGAATTGAATCCAGGAGCGCTTAAAACTGAGCCACATCCCCAGCCCTTTTTTTGATTTTTTGTTTAGAGAAAGAGTCTTGCTAAGTTGCTTAGGGCCTCGCTACATTGCTGAGGCTGACTTTGAACCTGTAATCCTCCTGCCTCAGCCTCCCAGGCTGCTGAGATTACAGGTGTGTGCCACCTCATCTGGTGATATTAAGTTTTTGCCGTAGCCATGTATGTGTCACACCCACTGAACTTTCTTATTTAAGAGTTTACTTCCTTGTTCAAGTTGGCTATAGCACAAAGTCACTGTTAAAATCCGTTGTACACAATGAAGCAATTGCAAAACACAAAAATTAATTTCTGCTGTTGTTCCTACCTCTAGGATCTGACAATGTACACACCATGGTATTATTTCTGCTTCCTAGGCTGGGGGGGTGGGTGGAGAAGGTGAGAGGCAGTGAAAATGAACACATTCACATCTAACTTGAATCTCTCACACAATTAGCTTCAGAGCCAAGATAGCACAGAAAGTATACAAAAGAATTGTGTTTAAAGAGATCTCAAGCACTTCCCAAGACAAAAGAAGTGACTCCTAAACAAAAAACTGAGAAAAGAGAGCCCTCTGAATCACAGCCTTGCCTTGGGTTGGATCTTCCTTCCTATGGATAATTTTTAAGAGTTTGTTCACTGTTAGGACAGTTTAGGAAAAATGGTTCCAGAATGAGTAATTAAACTTTAAATGGAGTCAGACTCCACAATCCAGTAAAAGGCTACTAGTGACTAACTATTATGGAAGAAGATGCACTTTCATATACCTATGATTCCTCCAACATCGTACCAGATGGACAACTGGTCAGCTTCAGCCTCCTTCCATCTGAAGTTGTTACTCAGATAAAAGGGCAACCAGAAGAAGAAGGAGTAATTCACCAGTTTCAGGCAGGCGTAGGCCAGTGAATACTACAAGAAAAACATACAACTATCAGCAAGGGACAAACAGCATGGCACAACATGACCACAGCTTTTAATGTAATTAAAAAACACAGCAAAATATAAGAGCTGGGGATGAATGGTACCTGACTTCAAAAATTAAACAACTTTACAAATTCCCATCTGCCCACTTATACCCAGTCTCCCTCTCTCCGTACTCCGGGTAGCTTCCAGAAAGGCCTTTGGAATAAAAAACAAAACCAAAAACATAGTATGCGGCTCTTTCTTAACTATCCCTGGCTTCTCCAAGTTCTCTGGTAGAAGCAAACCAGAGTTTGAAATCCAGAAGGCAGGGCACAGACCTCTATTTCTTATTCAGATAAAGGTGAATGATATTCTTGCCACTGACCAGTATTAGCCACAGGCAAATAAAAATAGCAACCATCACAGCTCTTACTTTCTTGGTTATTCTACTTTCAGCAAAGTTAATATTGTGAACCACAGAGAGCATGTGACTGAGCCAAAGATCTAAGAAAAGCATCCTCATTAGAACCACTTTCACATCAGAGCTTCCAAAAGCCCTGCATTTGCACACCCAGTGGCAGAGAAGAGCATCTCCGGTGGGTCGAAAGGAAGAACATGCTCGTCCTAGGCCCTGTCACTCTGTCTTGAGGGAAAGCAGTTGCGGCTGCCTTAAGATGGTGGTGGGGCTGAGACTCCTACATTCAACACATTATTACCAGGAAATCCTGTCAGTTAGCATCAAAGGAAAGGGGGGAGGAGCAGAGGGACTGACTTCAAAGGATGTCTGGCCAGTACACTCCTGGCCATGGGGCAGCCAGTTATTCCCTGGGTATCGCTTGTTTTAAAAAAGCTCCCCTGGCAGGACAGCAGCCACCCCTAGAGAGCCATGTCCCCGTCGCCAGAGCATGCTGTCCAGACAGCCTGCTAAAGACAAAGGCACCAAGTTAACTCGACCTCCCTCACACCCCGACCCACGACAGAGAACAATGGCTTGTGAGTGCAAAGAAACAGCATCAGAGTTCAATGTGCAGTCACAACAAATTTAAAGTCTGTCTCAAAAATTAAACTATCACTAGTGGAATATTTTAGGATCTAGTTGAAAGATTATAGCTTGCCCTAAGAATAGGACTAAAGGAACTTGCATTTCCCTTATATTAAAAATCATCTTTGGCCAGGCGCGGTGGGCACGCCTATTATCCCAGCAGCTTGGGAGGCTAAGGCAGGAGGATCACAAGTTCAAAGCGAGTCTCAGCAAGTGAGGTGCTAAGAAACTCACTGAGACCCTGTCTCTAAATAAAATACACAATAGAGCTAAAGATATGGCTCAAGGGTCGAGTGCCCCTGAGTTCAATCCCTGGTACCAAAAAAAAATCTTTGAGTTTAAAAATTGCAAGAAATTACACTTACATTTTAACTCCCAATTACCTATTTGTTCTAAGTGTTTTCCTACCTTGGGGTCACAGGCAGAAGAGGACTATGAAGTCTAAAATAAGATGTCCTGTAGAACTAAATCTACCTGGGGGGGTTACACTCATGAAGCACCATTAAAAAACAAAATGACAAAAAAACAGGTGCTTGTTCACAACACAATAATCCAATGCCCTGGCCACCAGGGAAGACTGGGGTAATCTCTATCCCACTGGAGAGGGAACTAGACATGAGGATGGGTTGAGTGACTTATCCCAGGTCTCACAGAAAGGGAGTGGGTAAGCTGGAAACATCACCTATGCCTCAGTTTCCACTCCAGCCTCAGCATCTGCACTGCAAGACAGCACCGCTGCAGCAAGAGGGAGCCCGTCGGCCGTTAGGGAGCTCTCCTGACTGCGGGCTGTGGCAGCGCTGGAACGCTGCCCAAGAGACACTGTGGCATATTCTGCTCTAGACCTTCTAAAAAGGGGCAATTTTTCCCCTGGAAAGATTAGAATGTAGGCAAACAAGGCAGTCAATGAGCCGTTCAAACCATTCTTGGTCTGTATGTAAGTCTATATACCTCAATAAACCACAAAATACAAATTTAAAAATCTCAATTTTGAGCAGGGCGTGGTGGCACATGCCTGTAATCCCAGCAGCTCAGGAGGCTGAGACAGGAAGACAGCGAGTTCAAAGTCAGCCTCAGTAATGGTGAGGCACTAAGCAACTCAGTAAGACCTGTCTCTAAATAAAATAAAAATAGGGATGGGGATGTGGCTCAGTGGTCAAGTACCCCTGAGTTCAATCCCTGGTACCAAAAAAAAAAAAATCTCAATTTTGCTTTCTTAATCCCATGCTAGATGATTGTCTGCAAGCAGGACTAGTAGGTCAAGTCTGGCAACGCCCATCCTGTCTATGGCCTCTTAACTCTGAAGGTCAGTGAAGATTTTATGGTTCCCTCAGAGCTGAAAATATTTACTCTCTGACTCTTCATGGAAAAGGTTTGCCAATCCTGCTTCAGATATAAGATAAGCTGAGGGACACTATGCAACATATCTCTGAACATGCATTCCTAAAACCAAGTTATCAAAGAGAAGCTAAACACTCAAAAAGCTTTATCCCAGGCAGAGTAAATCTCAAGGCCACAACGCCTTACTGGCTGTGGTAAGGGGATTTGAACAATTCTTACCGGTATGACACCAGGAAGACAGCAAGCCTGGTAGAAACTTATTGCCTTCACTTGGGCAACAGTTCTGGACTCTTGGATAGAGTAATTAGGCTCATATTCATCTTCGTTTTCAGTACCATTAATTAACGGTCTGTGGGAATCTTCTTCAAAGTTTTCTTCTGCTTCAATACCTGGGAGACCTAAAACAACAATAAAAACTACCATTTACAGAGCACCTACTGTATGCCTGGCATGGTGCAAAGGGTTTGCATATATCATCACTTATGGGATTGATATTTTTCTTATTTACTGGTGCTCAGGTGAGCACTATCACTGAACTACATCCTCAACCTTTTTTCTATTTTGAGACAGGGCCTCACTAAATTGCTAAACTCAGTGAACCTCAAACTTGTGATCCTCCTGCTTCAACCTCCTGAATTCCTGGGGTTATGAGTGTGCACCATTGCACCTAGCTGATGTTATTTCTATTGCCATTGTGTAGAAGAAACAACTGTGGCCAGGGGTGGTGGCACATGCCTGTAATCCCAGCTACTCTGAAGACTGAGGTAGGCGGATCAAAAGATTGAGGCCAGCCTGGGTGATTTCATAAGACATTTCTCAAAATAAAATAAAAAGGGCTGAGGATGTAGCTCAGTAGTTGAGTACTTGCCTAGCTTGTGAAAAGCCCTGGGTTTAATCCCCAAAACCACACTCAAAAAAAGTAAAGAAATACAATCATGCTAATTCCTAGTCAATATCTCAATGATAAAAATCATCTGGAGGCTGGGTATGTAGCTCAATGGCAGAGCGCTTGCCGAGGCATGAGTAAAACTCTGGGTTCCATCCCCAGAGCTACAAAAAAAAAAAGTTTTTCAAATGCTAAGACTCATCTATAAAAGGTGTGTATCACTTCATTTGAACACACAGTTATGCCATGAATGGGACAATGCCAACAAGACACAAATGCCAACAGTACTCCTTTATTTTGCTGGAAGGAATTCACAGTTCTCCTAGGGAAAAAAAGAAATTCCATTTCTGGACTCATATTTCCCTTTGCCTCTTACAATAAGACATTTTGAATTAAAGATACAGCTTCTCCTCACCAATTTCTTCTGGTGACACCAGGAGTCCAAAGAAGATGACGATCCCACCAGCAAACTGCACAGACGCTGTCACCAGAAAGGCATACTAAACGAGAGGGAAGAGGTGGTTCTTACAGGGCAGTCATCACCAAGTCCTTAAAGATGAGTGCAGGGTAAAGAGGAGTAGGGCAGGAAGGAGGGGGAGACTAGGGAGGACTTCAGCACCAGGCGATCTGCCAAGTGTTCCACTTGTGACTTCTTCTTTCATCTTCCCAAGGACTCTACAAAGCTCACATAGGATCAACAGGGCTCCTTAGATACTCAGTCGCCCTACTGGATTATAAAAGCAAGACTAGCTCTCAAAATTTTTGCATCACCCAGTCTCCCATAAAAGGCACGGTATCTGCTCTCAAAGACATTACATCCAGGTGTGGGGATTAAACAACACTTACGATAAGATAATACAATACTATAAGGTAGCATGCAGCTAAATAAATGAGAAGTCCAGCCCCAGCAAGAAACACAGGGATGGGGGCAGTGGCACATGCTTATGGTCCCAGCAATGGAGACTGTCACTGGAAGATCTTAAGTTTGAGGCCAGCCTGGGCAACTTATCAAAACCCTGTCTCAAAATAAAATAAAATAGAAGAAAGGACTGAGGATGTAACTCAGTGGTAGAGCACCCTGGCATTCAATTCCTAGTACTTGAAAAGGAAGAAAGGAAGACAGACAGACAGGAATTCAAATGGAGAAAGCAGCTAAAAAGAGGTTGAAGCAGCTGGACGACAATTTAGGAAAGAGTGGAAAGTCAAAGCAATGAATGTCCTATCTTTCCAGGCAAAGGAGAGCAAAGGTACAGGGTGGGAACAAGGTGGAAAGTCACTGCATGACCAAAGGCAAGGGCTTCTGTGAGGGGATAACAGGGAATAAAACTGACTTGGAAAGGTGACACCAAATTAAAGTAACTGCCAAGCTCCGGGTGTAGCTCAGCAGTAAGCATGTGTCTAGCAGAAAGGAGAGGCCCTGGGTTCCATCCCCAGGACCACAAAAAAATTAAGAAAGAATGAGTAAAGAAGGTTGGGGATATAGCTCAGTTGGTAGAGTGCTTGCCTTGCACGCACGAGGCCCGGGTTCAATCCCCAGCACCACACACAGAAAAAGAATATGTAAAGTCAACAGCCAGGCTGCATTTATTTAAGAGATTGAAGCCTGATAGACAGATAATCTGAATTTTTCAACAAGTGAGTTACAAAATAAAAGCAATGTTTCCAGAAGTCAAGCCTGGGAACACCACAGGGGGTAAAGTGAAATTTCCATCTGAACCAATCAGTACAATCCAGGAGCAAAGCTAAGCAGACTAGAATAAAGATGCCTATTTAGACGATGGGCTTCTAACTAGACCAGAATTCCTGGTGAGTTGCCTTTAAAAATTTATCCACTTGCTGAGTACTGTGGTGCACAATTGTAATCCCAGCAACCTGGGAGGCTGAGGCAGGAGGATCACAAATAATAGCTTTAGCAATTTAGTGAGATCCTTTCTCAAAATAAAAATTTAAAAAATGCTGGGGATGTAGCTCAGTAGGAGAGTGCCCCCAAGTTTAATCTCTAGTACTGCCAAAAAAAAGTCCACTTTTTAAAAAGGCAACTTAATTTTAATTATTTTGGTTTTTGAGTAGGAAATATACTCATATG
Source organism: Marmota flaviventris (assembly GCF_047511675.1). Taxonomy (NCBI): domain Eukaryota; kingdom Metazoa; phylum Chordata; class Mammalia; order Rodentia; family Sciuridae; genus Marmota; species Marmota flaviventris. Next base: position 14,802,635 of record NC_092498.1, on the reverse strand, counting down.
ATTCAAGCCAGAAAAAATAATAGTAAAAATTCCTCTTTCCTACACCTTGCAATCCATTCATTCTTTCAATTGCCCCAACACTGTTGTCATTCAATTTTTTTTTTAATTTTTACTGTCCAGAGACTGTTTCAGAAACCCACAAGCTGATACATATATACTCATTAATTCTTCCTTGGTTTTTTTTTTTTTTTTTTGGGGGGGGGGGTTGTTTTTTCATTTTCTTATTTATTTATTTATTTATTTATGCATGCAGTGCTGGGGATTGAACCCAGGGCCTTGTGCATGCAAGGCAAGCTCTCTACCAACTGAGCTATATCCCAAATCCCTTCCTTGTTTTTTTAACAAATGGCATCATGTATGCTGCTTTGTGCCTTGCTACCTGAGACCTTTCCAGTGCCTGATCTCTAACAGCAGTTTCCTGACCTACAACTTCATAGCTGCCAAGTCTTCCTTTGAACAGGTTTATCAGAATTTAACTATTTCTCTATTGGCTGACTTTGTTTTCAATCTTTGGCTACTACAAAAAATGCCAAAATAGCTTTGTATATACATCTTTTTTTACACGTCTAACAACATTCACCTGAGCAATTAATTCCTGTGGTGCACTGCAAGTTGCCACTTTGACAGACACTGCCATCTCGACCCCCTCAAGGGGTTCTGTACTCTCCAGTCACAATGCCCATCTATTCATGGCCTCGGGAACACAACTCATCAATTTTGGGGGCTACACTAATAAGCATACAGTGTAACTTTTCTTTCTCTCCCTCCATTTTTATTGGTGTAGTTGTAATTTACATTTCTCCACTAACCCCTAAGCTCCACAAGGATGGAGATTTTTGTCCCTTTTGGTCAATACTATATTCTTCAGTGTCTTACAGCAAAGCAAGGAACTTAAAAATTTACTAAATGAATGTATAAGCTATGAGAGAAGTTGAATATTTTTTCATACATTTTTAAGCTGTTTCTACTTCCTTTCCATAATCTATCTATTCAAATCCTTTATCTTTCTTTCTATATCATTTTGGTGTTTTCCTTAAAATTTGTGAGTGTTCTTTATATAAGAGAGAATAGTAACATAGGTTATAAAGATCTATTTTTATGTGTCAAAGAGATTAGCCCTTTATCATATCATAGATTTCAAATACTTTTTCTCAATTAGTGCTAGTCTTCAGACTCTTTTTACGGTTCATCTGCCGTGAATAATTTGTTTTCAGGGGGAAGGGCAGGTTACTGGGGATTTAACCCAGGGGTACTTTATCACTGAGCTGCATCCCCAGCCCTTTTTATTTTGAGACAGGGACTTGCTAAGTTGCTTAGGGCCTCACTAAGTTACTGACCCTGGCCTTGAACTTGAGGTCCTCCTGTCTCAGCCTCCTGAGCCACTGGGATTCTAGGCATAAGCCATCATGCCCAGCAAACTTTGTGTTTTAATTCATTGGAAGCTTTTCCAATTTTAACAAAAGCCATGCCCTACCCAGACACAGCTCTACATAGTCTTGAATATGCACAGTACTACTTAGGGGAAAAAAGCATATGTTTACACACATACACACACACAGACACAAATCTGAAAAAATACCCACCTCATAACCATACTGTAGAACAGATGAAGCTAGACATGCTCCCAAAATATTGCCCACAGAAGCACAGGCACTCCAGAGACCAAAGACAACTCCTCGCCTGGGAAGGAGAACAGAAAAAAAGAGTAGACAATAAGGTCATAAGGGACTCAATATGCAGTTCAGAATAAAAATCACCATAACATGAAAAATTCACTTTATAAACTAAGCATTGAATTTTAAAACGCTTTAAATACACCAAATGACAAAACATCAGGTCTCTTCTAAGATTTTATGATATTAAAGTTCAATTTGGGGCTCATCCAAAGACACTTAAAAGAATTAAAAAAGAAAAACTGCAAATTGGGAGTATATCTATGTATCACTTATCTGATAAAAGACTTTTACATAGACCATAAAAAAACTCTCAAAACTCAATGAAAACAAACAATGCGCTAGAATTTTAAAGAACATGAACCTATAATCATCTCAAAATAAAGTTTAAAAAAATAGGGCAAAAGACCTTTATAAGAAAAGAAATAGATAGATGATGCAAATAAGTATGACAAGATGTTCAACATCATTAGACATAAGGGAAATGCAAGTTAAAATCATCAGATATCACTGTCATACCTCTAAGAATGGCTAAAATCAAGAAACAAGCAACCAAATGCTGGCAAGAAGGTAAAATAGGAACTCTTTCACTCTGCTGGTGGGAATGCAAAATGGTACCACTATGGAAGAGATTTCAAGTTTCTTAAAAGGATAAAACCCATCTACCTCATAAATTGGCCATTCTACTTCTTGGTAATTACTCAAGAAAAATGAAGGCATATGTCCACACAAAGATTTGTACACAAATGTTCACTGTAGCTGCATCTGTAGTACCAAAGCCTGAAAACAACTCAAATGTCCATCAACAGCTAAAGAGAAAAACATACGTGGTATGATGTACTACTACCCAGCTATGAAAAAGAATGAACTACTGATACTTACAACAGGAATTTCTAATTGTGCTGAATTAAAGCAGATCAAAAAAGAGCACATACTGAATGATTCCATTTATATAAAATTTTGGAAATTAAAATTAAAAAGATAGAAAGCAGATCAATGGCTGCCTAGAGACGACAGCAAAAGGATGAGCACACGAGCGGTAGGAAGGAGGAATTCTCAAGGGGCATTTCTTCATGATGATGATGACTTACAGGCGCACACAGGCCAAAGCTCTTCAAAATGTACATTTTACACATGGACAGCTTGTTGTGACCTCAATAGGGTCAAGAGAAAAAAATAAGAGATGGACCAGGTGGTGGAGTAGAAATTAGCAATTATGACAATTCCGGAGAGAAATGACCAGCTCTGGACATAGACAACAGCAGTAGGGCAGGTGAAAGAAAAAGAATTTATTTATTTTTTTTTAAAATATTTATTTATTTATTTTTAGTTTTCGGCAGACACAACATCTTTGTTTGTATGTGGTGCTGAGGATCGAACCATGGCCGCATGCATGCCAGGCAAGCGCACTACCGCTTGAGCCACATCCCCAGCCCAAGAAAAAGGATTTAAGACGTTAATTTTTTTAACATTCAAATTTGTACTTTATTCTATTTCATATTTTTCGAACCTCCCCAAGGCAGAGGGAATTTCACAAACAAATGAGATGACGGACACTGTATAGTGAGAAACAAAGTGTGAAAATTTGAGCTCCACCACTTCCAGCTGTGTAATCACCCAGGCCACCACTTGTGCTCTCGTTTGTAAGAAGCTGTGCTCCTCATAGGACTGGGTGCAGTAAGACACAATCCACAATCCTGGTGAAAGAGCTGGACAGGAGCATTATTATTGTCTAAAATTGTTTGAAAAAACCACATTCCCTAATGATCCAGAGCAACAACAGGATTCAGCCAAAGTAACAGCTACTATTAGGACCAATGTCCTCCCTCAGCAGATCACTCAATTTCTCTGGGCCACCAACTTTTTTCATCTGGAAAACAAATGATTTGACCTGAACAATCTCTCAATTCATCTCCAGTTCTAAAATACCCCAGTTCTATAAAACTATTAAAGGCCATCAAGAGAGTCGTGGAGGGAAAGTCAGAAAGTCAGGATCCAAATAACACTGGCTGACCAAAAACACGGTGTAGAAGAGTCTGGCTGACAATAACTCTGTTTTAAGCTGCCCAGTCTTTGAGGGCTTTGTGGGTTACTGTGACAGTTCACAGGAAGTCAGAGTCTAAGTAAGGCGCTACTGATTCCACTCCCAGCACAACCTGTTAAAAAAAACGGGCTCCTCTCAAAGTTGAACTGCAACAACTCTCTTCGCCTTTTCTGTGACTGATTCACAAAATAATGAAGCGGTCAGTTTGTACAGTCACTGGTATCAAACACTCTGTCAGCCGATTTATAAAAGCTTAGAATTCTCTCAAAATGACACTAGTTAAAACTAGTATCTTTCAAGTGACAGTATGTCAATTGGTCTATCTTTGTTCTTTCTATCTTCTGATTAATAATAAAAAGTAACATTTTATAATTTCTAAAAATCACAAATTAAAAACAAATTACCTTAAAATCTTAATAGAAAAAAAAAAATCAGCCCACTAACTGGAGAGGCTGAGGCAAGAGGATCACAAATTCAAGGCCAGACTGGACAGCTCAGCAAGACTCTGTCTCAAAATGAACAACATAAAAGCTGGGATGTAGCTCAGTCACAGAGCGCCCTTGGGTCCACTCCCCAGCACTCCCCCACCCCGCCCTGCCCCTCCAAAGACTAAGCAGGCCCTCTCATCTACTCCAAGAGAAAACTGTAATACCCTGGGCCACGCCTTTTACAATGGGACTGTGTTAAACCAGTGACGCCAGAGTTAGAACAGAAATCACTAGCACCCGGAAACACCATCAGAACGTTCTTAAATGGTATTTACTCTAACCACAAGACGTTTTATAGATGAACTTTCAAAACATTATAGATCATAAGTGACCAAGTTAACTCCCATTATAAAATAGGGAAAGCTGGGAAACTGAGAGGAGCCACTCAGAGCATGTACTCAACACCAGCGGGCTATAATGTCTGTCGCACACACTGTTCCTCATGTAAACTAGCCACACACAAGAAAAGACAGAGCCATACACGAGTAAATAAGCATCTGACAACACATGATAAACAGCAATGTTCCAGAAGGGCAACGATCCATAATAAATCAAGTCTCTGCTTATCCCAGCTTATTTCCCACCCTATGACTCTGGCATGGCTCTTCTTCCTGGGTGGCCCAGAGGATGCATTAGGAGGTACCTATCTTCATCCTGTGGTCCATATCACACACACAAAGTCAAATGTAATCTCACAACTATGTGAAGGGTTAAGGGAAAAGTGTCCAATCTAAACCCCAAAGTTTGGCATTCTCCGTTTGAATCTTGTTACTGTCCCTGCTATGTGACTTTAGGCAAGTCACATGGATAAATTTTAGCCTCAGTTTCCTTCTCTTTATATAAGAAAGTTAAACTTGATCACTGCATCTCAAAAAAGGACAGAGAAGGCAAAACTCAAAAGAAGATAAGAGATGGGACGTCATGTGAGACAAGGTTTTCTAAAGGAAGATGATTTAAAAAAAAAAAAAAAGGCAGACACAGTGGTACACATCTGTATTCCCAGTGACTCAGGAGGCTGAGGAAAGAGGATCTTAAGTTCAAGGCCAGTTTCAATAAGTTAGGGAGACCCTGTCTCAAAATAAAAGAAAGCTAGGGATGTGGCTCATTGGTGCCCTGGAGTTCAATCCCCTGTACCGGGGGGAAAAGACAAAAACGAGATATACTGCTTTAGCTCACACTCAAAACTGAAGATGGCCAGCAGTGTTAGCAACGTGTCCTGCTGGCGAAGACCATCTCTGAGGTCCACACCATCTTCCATACACTTCAACATGAACTGAAATAGAAGGAAGATGTGAACAGTGGGCTCTAGTTTGGATCTGGAATGCCCCTCAAGGGCTCGTGTGTGGGAAGCTTGGTCCCCAGCTGGTGGTACTACGGAAGGTGGTGGAAACCTCAGGAGGCGTAGGTCACTGGAGGCGTGTTCTTGAAGGGTGTATCTTGTCCCAGCACCCACCACCACCTTCCCAGCCATCATGAGGTGAACAGCTTCGCTCTACACAGAATGTTCTGCCCACACCCCCGAGTCCCAGCAACAATGGAAGCAGGTGACCATAGACTGAAACATCTGAAACCAGGAGCCATAATACACTTCCCTTCTCTGAGTTATTTTCCGGGTTTTGGGTCATGGTGACAGAAAGGTGACTAACAGTGTCTAAGGCATCAAGTTAATAGACTCTGATGAAACTGAATAATCCAACATTAAAACCATTTGAGTAATGGGAGAGAAAGGAAGAGTCATACCCATTTTTCCCAAACCAGTTGCCCATCACAGCGACCACACAGGGCCAGCCAGTGGACTGCAGCAGGCCATTCACAATCCACAGGCAACAATAGAGCCATCTGTTGTAGAAGTGCAGCCATTCTGTGAGAGTGCCAAAGACAAACACCTTTGAAAGAAAGAAAAAGGAACATGTGACGTCCACGTGGACACTGTGAGTATGCCCAACTGCCACCAGACTACACCAAGAATACATTTAAACAACTCACACCCGAAAGCAGTGTGGCGAACAGGGTGGCTCAGAGCTGGCACCAAGAAAGTAACCATGGGATCACCAGAAAGGCAAAGGCGTCAAATGACATGAATCAGTATCATCTTTCTAACTGGCATCTTCCTCTCTTAAAAGTGAAGGCCTCCTTTTTCACCTCATTTTACATCTCCCCACTGCTGCCTTAGGCCTGTGTGGTGGAGGGAGGGCCGTCTCCCAAGGGCTGCAGAACTGAGCAAGCCCTGCGTGTATGTGTGTAGTTAAAGTCTGGGTAAAGTCCCGGGCAAGTCTAGCTGTCGGGACTGCAGCTACCCAGCTCACCTGCGTATGAGAAACCTGTCTGACTTGTCATCTGCTGAGTCATCTAGTAGGTTCCATTGAGTGGCTGCTTTTTTCCAGGCATCTGGCTCAAGGGGATATTTTATTTGCAGTCAAAATCTATTTTGAGAATACTTGGCATGGGTTACAAAATAGTATGCAGAATACTATCAAGTTCCAGTTATGAGACATTCTGGAATAAGCAGAACTATAAGGACTGAAAAACAGTCTGCAGTTGCCAGGAGCTGGGGAGAGCATGGGGTAGTTTATGCTACCCTACTTGTGGGCACTCAGAACTATATGCTAAAATGGTGAGTTTATGTATGAAACGAAATTTCAAAAAGTACTTTTAGAAGCATATGTACAGGTTTAAAAATATGTACAGGTTTAAAAGTATGTACAGGTTTAAGCCGGGCACAGTGACACATACCTATAGTCCCAGCAGCTCAGGAGGCTGAGGCAGGAGGATCATGAGTTCAAAACCAGCCTCAGCAATGATGAGGTGCTAAGCAACTCAGTGAGACTCTGTCTCTAAATAAAATACAAAATAGGAGGCTCATGGTAGAGCGCTTGTTGTGGCTCAGTGGTAGAGTGCTTGCCTAGCATGTGTGAGGCGCTGGGTTTGATCTTCAGCACCATATAAAAATAAATAAATAAAATAAAGGTATTGTGTCCACCTACAACTAAAAAAAAAAAAAAAAATAGGGCTGAGGATGTGGCTCAGTGGTCGAGTGCCCCTGAGTTCAATCCCCAGTACCAAAAAATATATATACAGGTTTAAGTATGTGTGGGAGAGCAGCTTTTGAATAGATAAATAAGTTCCTAAAATTTCAAGGAAACAAGTTTTTTCCTGGACTCAAATGGTAGACATTGAAAACAAAAATAAATTAGGGTCTAACTAAACTTTGTGGTTTCAATCAACCCATGAACTCCTTAACAGATGCTAGTAAGCAATAAAGATGGATCTGATCTGGACACTGCCTTTCACGGCACCTAACGTGCCAGGCACTGTTCCAAAGGCTGTGCACTCACACCCACCTCAGTGTAACCCAGGAGCGGGGACACGCACATCCCTTTCCAAATGAAGAAACTGAAGCCTCTTTTCAAATGAAGAGAGCATGAGCTAGGAAACTGCAGAAAGGGTGGAAACCGAGGCCATCCTGACCTATGAAATCTGTGGTCTTCACCCTTGTGCCACCCACTCTCAGGGTAAGCAAGACCCAAACAGAAATAACCAGGCTAAGCAGCAGAAGATTACAAGTGTCTGCAAAGAAACACAGGCACAGAAGCTTAGAGGAGAGATGAATGTTACTTTCAGGAGTGGAGCCCATCAAGTCAGAAGGGTCATGTGGCCAAGGACTTGAAGGAGATGCTGGGGCAGACCACAGAGAGCTGAAGAGTGCCACGCAAGGAGGGAAGAAGAACAGGGACAAAAGCACCAAGGTAGAAAAAAGCAGGACAGGTCCAGGGCTCGGAAAGTAGCTTGGTGTGGTTACAGCAAAAGGTGAAGCAGAGTGACAACAGGATTGGACCGGAGCTGGGACCAATCAACTAACACATGCTGTTGCGAAACTTCTAATGAGGGTCAAGGAAGGACCTCCTCAGAATCCCACGTTAAAAAGATCTACCTAAGAGACAGGCATGCAAGGGATCAGGACACTGAAGAATGAACTCACTGTTCTACTCTACCTCGAGAAGTAGGGTGTCACTTGGAGTCTAAAATGTCTGACCAAAATAAAATTATTATTACTATAATTATAAAATCTTTCCAGCTTACCACTAATGCAGAAGAGCACATGCCAAAAGAGAGAACCCATCGTAAATTCAGCCGATCCCCAACGATGCCACTGATGAAAAGACCCTAAAAACAAAGCATTTCATTTTATAGTCCTAAATAGTAACACAGTCTAAAAGAGGTAACATGCATTGCAAGGCAAAAGAGGCAAACGAAACTCTGGGGGATTTAAATCAAACCTAATTCACATGCCTAGACTAGCTGGCTTTGGGCATCACAATGTTTCAGGAAACAACACTACACTGCAGATCTTAGACACCACAACCCCGTTATTCAGGGAGACCGTGTTTTTCTTGATTCCCTAAAAGACACAAACGAGTGAGAATTCTGACAAAACAAGCACTCCAGTAATTTCGCCTTCTAGAGATATTAATCCTTCAACACCACTCAGAAGCTTTCCCACAGTTTCCCTTAGCATTTACTCTCCGACATGTCCCCACACACCCTGCAGTTTTGGCCACATCCTCCCAAGAAAGGGGACAGAAGCCTGCAGGGCTCACTGGCTTCCTGTTTAATCTGCCCCTGGGCTTCACAGCATCACAAGGCAGGGAGGGGAGGAGGGCAGATGTGACAATTCGGTGAAGAGAGGTATGATCTCCTCCCACTGTGTGGGAGAATTAAAATGCTGAGATAAGGCCAAGAAAAGAGACTGAAGACCAGGGCTACACATATTAGGTTTCCTCCATAAATACATACAAATAAATTTCTTGACCTCATTATCATCCAAATTAAACATTTCTAATAAGGTGACTATCTAAATAAGAGAAAATTTAGATGACAAACATCATAATAAATGCTTTTCCCCTTAATATAGCCAGGTCTTCGCTTCCTCAAAAGAGGGCACACGACCACTAAAGCAGATGTGATGATCTGCAGTGGCCTCTTAAGCAATCTGTACTATATGTGACAGAGGGGATGAGGAAAATCTCTCAATTCTCTTTCAGATAAGAGAATCAATTTTCTCTGTGTTGTTCCAGAAAGCAAAATGCCTGGAAGTTACAGAAGGAAATGAAGCTCAAAAGAAAACCAGGCAGTCAGGTGTGATGGCATGTGCCCATAATCCCAGCAACTCCAGAGGCTGAGACAGGAGGATCAAAAAGTTTAAGGCCAGCCTCGGCAACTTAGTGAGACTGTCTCAAACTAAAATATTAAAAAGGCTGGGGATGTAGCTCAGTGTTAGGGCACCCCTACATTTAATCCTTAGTACCAAAAAAGAAAACTGATCATTAAGACTTGGAGTATGGCCAGGCATAGTGGCACACACCTGTAATCCCAACAACTCAGGAAGCTGAAGCAGGATTATTACAAATTCAAGACCAGACTCAGCAGCTTAGCAAGGCCCTAAGCAACTTAGTGAGACCCTGTAAAATAAAAAGGGCTAAACTTGGGCTGGGAATATAGCTCAGCTGGTAGAGTGCTCATCTCACATGTACAAGGCCATGGGTTCAATCCCCAGCAACACAAAAAAATAAATAAATACAAGTCTGAGCTTGTGGCTCAGTGGTTAAGTGCACCCAGGTTCAACCCCTGGCCCAGAAAAAAAGAGCTGGAGTATGGCTCAGTGGAGACAGTAGTAGAGGTCTGCCTTGCATGCATAAGGCACTGGATTGGATCCCCAGCATCACAAAAATCCTACAGAATTCTAAAACTTACCACAGCGTAGGAGAACAGAAAAATAGTATCCAGCGTTCCAAGGAAAAGAGTAGCCTCCTCTGTATTGGGAAACAAATGGTTGCTGCTCCAGATCTACAGGAACACAAGAACAAATCACATCCCGCCAGGATCTGCTGGTGCTCATAGCTCTCAACACCCTATAACCAACCTACACCTATCCCAACCCCATCCCCATCCCCACTGAAACCAGCAGTTACCTATGGATAAGAAAATATATGCAAAAAGGGTAAGTTTAAGTTTTTTGCTGTGCTTTTATTTTTCCTATACTGCACATATTAATTTTTAAAAAATAAAAACTATTTAAAAAAAAAAAAGTAAATAAGTAAGTACCCACAGAAAAGTCAATGCATGTTTCAGGACCAGGACTGCTAAAGACCAGTCTTACTTCAAAATGCATTTAGAAAGGTTTTTTTTTATCTACTTATTTTATACACTCAAATGCTAACAACTAAACCTATTAAGAAAGCTGGGCACTAAGTATAAAAACAGACATTTAGCTGGGTGCCACAGCACTCTCCTGCAACCCCATCTACTCAGGATATTGAGGACCTCAAGTCTGAGGTCAGCCTGGGCAACTCAGCAAGACCCTGTCTCAAAATACAAAACAAAAAGCCCAGGGATGTAGTTCAGTACTAGAGCATCCCTGGATTCAATCCCCAGTACTGGGGGAAAAATTTTTTTTAAAAAGTAAAATTCTGATTATCTTTTTATTTGTCAAAATTAATTATACAGCCAGGCTTACGCTGAGACAAGAAGATACTCAAAGCCAACCTCATCAATTTAGCGAGGCCTTAGGCAATTCAGTGAGACCCTGTCTCTAAACAAAATACAAAAAAGGGTTAGGGTTGTGGCTCAGGGGGTAAGTGCCCCCTGGGTTCAATCCCCAGTACCAAAGCAAAAAAAAAAAAAAAAACTATCTAATATATTAGAAATTATACATCCAATATATTATATATCTAAAATATTAGAAATTAGGTGAGTGCTGTATCACTGAGCCCTAGCCCCAGCCCCTATACTTTTTTACCTATTACACATAAAGTGTAAAGAAAGGAATGGGAAGTGCACATAGCTTCTCATGAGGTAAGGTGAACAGGCTTGGTCAGAACTTCACATTTCTACATCCAACCAAGCCATACTGCATTCCCTACAATTCTGAAAATCAGGATGGTAATATCTATTTTTTTTTTAAAGAGTGAGAGAGAGGGAGAGAGAGAGAGAGTTTTTTAATATTTATTTTTTAGTATTTGGCAGACACAACATCTTTGTCTGTATGTGGTGCTGAGGATTGAACCCGGGCCGCACGTATGCCAGGCGAGCGCGCTACTGCTTGAGCCATATCCCCAGCCCCAAGGTAATATCTATTTTAACAGTAATCAAAAGTAAATAAATTCCCAGCAACTCAGGAGGTTGAGGCAGGAGGATCGTGAGTTCAAAGCCAGCCTTAGCAAAATCAAGGCACAAAGCAACTCAGTGAGACAGTGTCTCTAAATAAAATACAAAAAAAATAGGGCTGGGGATGTGGCTCAGTTGTCAAGTGCCCACGAGTTCAATCCCCAGTACCAAAACCAAAAACAGTAAATAATTGGGCTGGGGTTGTGGCTCAGTGGTAGAGCACTTGCCTAGCATGTGCAAGGCACTGAGTTCGATCCTCAGCACCACATAAAAATAAATAAAAATAAAGGTATCATGTCCATCTACAACTGAAAAAAAAAAAAGTAAATAATTAAGTCACCAAGAAAGGATTACAATTTTTTAAACAGATTGAATTGGTATAGTGTATTCTTGATTATCAAAAATACTCATATAGCTTTGGTGAATATTCATGATGTGTGGAAAAGCATGATACATACTATGATCTCAGACACACAAAATGGGTTGTTGTGTATGTATGTACACACACGACCTGGAGGAACACATCCTACTAAGCTGCTTGGGAACTGTATGACTTTGTTTTTTGCTGTGCTTTTATTTTTTCTATACTGCACATATTAATTTTTTAAAAATAAAAACTATTAAAAAAAAAAGTAAATAAGTAAGTACCCACATAAAAGTCAATGCATGTATCAGAAGAGTTAATATGTGAACTGGTTACTGAGGAAAAGAGTAAGACAGCAGGCCTGAGATCTCTCTCCTTACACAGGCAGGCTCACAAGGCTGGCTCCGGGCTGGCATCTGGGAACTCAGATCCATGAAGGGTTCCCACCACCCCGATACAAGTGGCTCACTGTTTATACCCAACAACATGATTTATGAGAACCGTGCTTTCCTTTTGGGAGCCTGGAATTTTGATATGTGTCAGACGGCGTGCCTACGTGACCAGCCCCAATAAAAACCCTGGGCACAAGCCTGTAATGAGCTTCCCAAGTAGACAACACTTCACATGTGTTGTCACAGCTGGGTGCTAGAAAAATTAAGCACATCCTGGGAAAGGAACCCTGGAAGCTTGTGCCTGGCTCCCTGCAGACTTCACACCACGGCCTTTTCCATTTGCCGATTTTGTGTCCTTTCAGTGTAATAAATCACAGCCGTGAGCACTTCATGCTGACTCCTGTGAGTCCTCCCTCAGAGCCATTAAACCTGGGAGTGGTCTTGGGAGCCCCAACCCAATTAAGAAGAAACCCAAGGCAACCTTAGGCGGTAAAACCAGAGTTTAACATCTAAATCAAATCCCATTTTTCTGTATATCGGTCAGACTGCACCTGCAGTGCCACACCGAGTGCTCAGTGTCACTAAACTGTGGTTGAAGGAGACAGAGATGTTTTGCTTAAACAAGAGAAACTTCAGGATTTAGTGAGAGTTGTCTTCAAACAGCTGAATAAAAACTAACTGTCCATCTCAGAAAGCAGAAAATTTCTTCTCCCCAGCGGTATTAAAGCAGAAACTGGGCGGCTATCCTTCAACAATGACAAAATAACAAAGTCCCCATGAGAGGGTCCATGACCTCTCCTAAGGCCACTTTCACCTTTGAAATTTGTGATTCTAAACAAATACAACTGACAAGTCAGTTTAGTCATTTAGACTCAGGTTGCAATCTAACCCTCTGGTCTCAACTCATTTCCTTAAAAAGTGACTGATAACTTAAATCCAGAAGAACAGCATGGAAGCACCTCCCCTAGCATAAAGACTTCATGAGATCAGCGTCTCCTTTCCAATCTTCTAGGCTTTTTTTTTTTTTTTAATAGTTTTAGTTGCAGATGGACACAATACCTTTGTTTATTTTTATGTGGTGCTGAGGATCAAACACATGCTAGGCAAGTGCTCTACCACTGAGCTACAACTGCAGCTCAACCTTCTAGGATTTTATGTTTTTTTATACCTCACTGCCTAGGACAGTGTTTACATAAGAGTGTCACTCAATAAGCAATTGACTGAGTAGCATATTTACATTTTGGAAGATATTCCTGTCACCCTCAAACCTCTGTCAACTTTGAATGTGTCCCAACAGGGGAAATAATTTCTAAATATAAAACATGCTAACAACATTAATAGGACATCTATAATTCTACAGAAATAAAAGTCAAGAAATGTGATAAACATTGGGTGGATCTGTGTATTGAGAAAGGGCACTGTAAAGGACAGCATATGAGTCTCCAACAGGCATCAGAGGATTTTCCCAGTCCAGAACAAATATAAAGAACTGGGATACACACTCCTAACTTCAAGATACAAACACATCAAAGAACTGGGAAATACTTAAATACTAAACTATATAATAGCATACAGGACTTCAGAGAAGGGAAAAATAAGAAGCTAGAAAAAAAAAGTGGGGGGGGAAATGGCATTTTTATCTTACTACAAAAAGAAAGAGCCAGGCAATGGCACACGCCTATAATCCCAGCACCTTGGGAGGCTGAGGCAGGAGGTCTGCGAGTTCAAAGCCAGCCTCAGCATTTTACCAAAGCGCTAAGCAACTCGGTGAGACCCTGTCTCTAAATAGAATACCAAATAGGGCTGGGGTGTGGCTCAGTGGTTGAGTGCCTCTGAGTTCAATGGAAGGAAGGAAGGAAGGAAGGAAAGAAGGAAGGGAGGGAGGGAGGGAGGAAAGAAAGAAAAAAAGAAAGAAAGACAAAATCTAAATAGGTGGAAAAGGTGAAAGTGTATATATAAAAGATAATATGTAAAATCTCAAAAGTAGAAACATACACAGTACTTGTAAAACTCAATGAAAAAACAGCCTTCCCAGAATCATATGATAAGGGTTGGCTTGGTAAAACAGACCAATCAGAGCAGGCTTTGAAATCAGCAGACAGTTTGGATTGGACTCCCTGGGACAGGATAAGCTGTTTCAGGTAAACAATGCAAGAGAGAACTTAAGAAGACTTAAGTTCTGTCCCTTCTCTAAGTCCCTCCCAGCACTGGCTCCACTTACCTCTACAGGCAGCTCAAGTGTTGTGTTAAAAGCATTTGGGGTCCACTGCTTGGAGATACTAACTTTGACATTGCTAAATGTTTTTCTTGAAGCATGGAGCAACGAATAACTACAAAATAGAGAAAAACTACAGATGAATCAGTAGCAAAGAAAACAAAAGTCAATAAAATCACAGATATATGCCCATTTGTCTCTACTCAATTTTAGAATTCTTCTCTCAAAAGAAAAAAAAAATAAGTACTGTTTTATAGGAACTTGAATTGATGCAATAAAAATAACTAGTCATCTTCATTATGAGTCCCTGCTCATGCATATCAGATACTGCAAACTAGAAGATGGATATGTATCTGATCCCAAACCACTTTAAGTCATGAATGGAATTCTGTAAAGAATTTTACACCTTCAGGGCAGGGTGGCTCAATGGTAGAGTGCTTGCCTGGCAGCAGCTCCAAGCCCTGGGTTTGATCCCCAGCATCACAAAAAAAAAATATATATATTAATCTTTAGCACACAAAGGGCACTCACTGCATCAGCAATTCAGTTTTTTCCTTGGATCCATGTCTTTTCCTCAGATTGATGCCTCATACCCCTCACAAATAGCCCCCAAACCAAGCATCCAAATGACCTATTTACTTTCACATAATTGGAAGACCACTTTCTTAGTTTCTGCCTTTAAAGAAACGGCTGAAGATATAGTTCAGGGTGGAGTGCTTGCATGGCATGTGTGAGGACCTGAATTTAAACTGAAAAAAGGAAAGGAGAAGAGAGGAGAAGGGAGGGGAGGGAAGAAAGAAAGAAAGGAAGAAAGGGCCAGGTGCAGTGGCCCATGCCTGTAAACCCAGTGGCCAGTGGCCGGGAGGCTGAGGCAGGAGGATTGCAGAATTCAAAGCCAGCCTCAGCAAAAGCAAGGCCTTAAGAAACTCAGTGAGACCCTGTCTCTAAATAAAATACAAAATAGGGCCAGGATGTGGCTCAGTGGATGAGTGCCCCTCAGCTAAATCCCTAGTACCCCCCCTCAAAAAAAAGAAAGGCAGGAGGAAAATAAATGATCATTTGTGATACATTCAATAAAGATTAATAACAAATCCGTGCAGAAGAAATATCACAACAGTTCAGTAATAGAGTTATATAACATGTGCCTAACACAATAAAAATTATCTTATATATGTTTTTGTGGATTTTAAAATATTTTTTTGGTGTATGGTTTACATTATGTTACTAAAGATAACCACTTAGGGCTACAGAATCATGAACATGGATTTGGGTTGCACTGACTACTTGGGAGCTGCTAACAGCAAGACTCACAGGAGTTAACCAGAGCTCCTCCAATGTCTCACACCATCTTCAGTGCTCAAGGAGGCACAGCACAACCCATGAATACGCATAGACTTTGTTTTCAACCCCTTGATTTCCACCAACAGAACACTTCATGTTAGACCAGGGTTTCTCAGCTTCCACACTATTAACATTTTGTGGCAAAAAATTCTTGGCTGTGGGAGCTATCCTGTGCATGGGTATTTTGGCAACATTCCTAGCCTCCACCACTAGATGCAAACAGCACCCCTTACTCCATGGAGACAACTGAAAATGTTTCCCAACAATGTCAAATGTCTCCTGGAGGGCAAAATGATTCCTGAGAACCACTATACTAGAGCTCTCCAAAAGCGTTAACAGGGCTAGGCATGTGGTGCAGTAGCAGAATGCATGCTTGGCATGCACAAGGCCTTGGGTTCAGTCCTCAACACTGTCAAAAACTAATTAATAAGGGCTGGGGTTGTGGCTCAGTGGTAGAGCACTTGCCTTGCCACGTGCAAGGCACTGGGTTTGATCCTCAGAACCATATAAAAAAAATAAAAATAAACAAAATAAAGTTTTAAAAAGTATATTTTTTAAAAACTAATTAATTAAGGGCTGGGATTGTGGCTCAGCGGTAGAGTGCTCGCCTAGCACGGGCGGGACCCAGGTTCGATCCTCAGCACCACATAAAAAAATAAATGCATTGTGTTGTGTCCATCTACACCTAAAAAATAAATGTTTTAAAAAACTAATCAATTAAAATTTAAAAATTGAAATATGAAGGTTAAATTACACATTTTTGAAGTACAAAAACAAAAACTAGTCTATTTCATTAGAGGCCTATAACTATCAGTGAATTAGACCCCTCCCTCAAAAGACAAAACAAATAAACCAAGAGAAGAGCTTCGGCAAGTCTCTACCTGAAGAAGGTGAGCAGGAATACAACCACATGGTGATGGCTGAACCGCGAGAGCGCAGTCCCTCTTGGGAAAACACTCGGCCAGGCCATGGTGCTCCGGTTGCCTTCTCACTCTGACCTTGAAGTTTGCTGGTGAATGATTTACATCATGGCTTCTCTCTAGAGAAAGATAAAACACTTTCTTAACCTTATCCAAAAGAGAAGGAAAAATGTAATCCAAATCATCCAAAAGATTACACAAAACCTGAGCTAATTAGGCTATGACTAACCAACATATAATTAAGCGGGGGGGGGGGGGGGGGGGGGGGGAAGCTCCTGGGCTAGATGATACCAGAAAATCTGATTCATAACTATGTTTTATAGTCATCAGCTAGTCCTAACAAAACCCTTGACCAAAGATTATATCTATCCTAATAGATATAATCTATCATATAAACTAAGAAGAAAATCACTTTTTAGTGGGAGTGGGATACTGGGAATTGAACCTGGGGGTACTCTACCACTGAGCTACATCCCCAGCCCTTTTCATTTATTTTGAGACAGAGTCTTGCTTCATTGCTGAGAGTCTCACTAAGTGGCTTAGGCCAGCCTTGAACTTGTGATCCTCCTGCCTCAGCCTCCCAAACTGCTGGGATTACAGGCATGTGCCACCAAACCCAGCTGAAAATCACTAGTTCTTACAGAAAATGAACAAAGTAAATAAGCCACTTATAAGAAACAAACTATGAAATTTAAGAAATAAAAGTTCCAATCTCTCTAATAATATTAGGTAAGAAAATGTTGCATTTTTAAAGATTGTGCTTAGGGTATGGCACAGTGGCAGAGGATGTGCATAGTATACAAAAGCCCTTGGGTTGAATCCCCTCACCACACACACACACAAAAAAAAGTGCTCAGTGCAGCTCAGGGTATGTTGTATGTTCCTGAACTCACATGCTGCTAATGAAGGTGATCATGAGTACAACATTACAGGAAGAAAACAACCCAGCCATGTTCATCATGAGCTTTGATGTTAGAGTCTGTAAACAAGTCAAAAATAACACCTGGCATTTTGCCAGGGGAATGTTAGAGTTGGTAAACAAGTCTGGATGGTGCCTGGCAAAATGCCAGAGGGAGTGGTTTGAGAAGTAACAAAAGCAAGTCATTAAGTGTGGAGATTCTTTATTGGTTGACTGATGTATCTAGTTTATGCTAATTAGATAAGCTGTGTGGAATGTATAAATACTGCTCCTGTCCTGCAATAAATGGCTTCCACTCCTGCTGTATCAATGTACACAAGTTATTCGTCACCCCCTGGTTATTTTGCTGCAGCCGGACTGCGGCACTTTGACACAAAATTCCAATGTCTAGGAACTGATTCCTAAAGAAATATGAAATGCCTTTAGATCTATAAACAAAGGTAGTTTTCACAAAACATTACAGGAGCTTTTTTATATTTAAGAAATGAGGGGCTGGATGTGGCTCACGGGGTAGCGCGCTGGCCTGGCATGCGTGAGGCACTGGGTTCGATCCTCAGCACCACATAAAAATAAAGATACTGTGTACACCTAAAACAACAAAAAATTGTTTAATTGAAAAAATAAATGACTGTGTGTCATTCATAAAGGAACAGAAAAAAAGGAAAGGCATCTCTTTCTACATTCCACTAGCTTTTCATTCAATTGTACTCATTTCCCTGCACTAAAAGCTGCAGCCACCTCTGATATCCAAGAATTATACATAAAATAAGCAGTTACACTTAATATCTCTAGTACTCGATCTGCAGAAAAACTTAAATATGCAAAAAACAGGAGATGATGATCAATCCAACTCCATGTTTACATAACACAACAGGGAATACACTAGCCTGTCTAGGTAATCAAATTAGGAGCAATTTTAATTTTCTTCAATATACTTCCCTGAAAATTCTATAATAAACATGTGCATTATCTTTATAATGGAGGGCATATCCACAGCTTTAGAAAAGTTCTACAATTTGTCTGCATATTAGAGAAACACATTAACAAAACGAAGTGTATGATATACTACCACAATCAAGGTTGGAGATAAGCCCAAGAGCAACCACAGGGAGAATCGCAGGGCTTTGCTTTATATTTAAGGGCTTTGCAGGTGTAAGTTCACTATAATTGTCAGATTACTTATTGTCACAGGCCACAATTTAGTGGATATACTCAAGCCTTACAGACTGAGAGAATCAGCAGAAAGGCCTTTTTTTTTTTTTTTTTTTGTTGGTACCCAGGATTGAATTCAGGGGCACTCAACCACTGAGCCCCTACACCAGCCCTATTTTGTATTTTATTTAGAGACAGTGAGTTGCTTAGTACCTCACTGTTGCTGAGGCTGGCTTGAACAAGCAATCCTCCTGCCTCAGCCGCCCAAACTGCTGGGATTACAGGTGTGTGCCATTGCACCTGGCCATTCTTACATCTTTTAGAATAAAAAAGCAGGACAATCTCTTTTCCTCTTATCATAAAGGATCATGGCCAACACCAATATAACAAAAGATAGATTAACAAGAGAAAAAGCATAACAAATGTATTTAATCCCAGTTTTATGTGACATGGAAGCCTTCAGATAAAAGACCCAAAGGCCATGTGAACTATTCATTTTCATGCTTAAGTTCCACTAAGCAGGGACAGCCATGCAGAAATATGATTAGACAAAAAGGGTATAACCTAAAAGTAAAAGACATGGCAGGACACCCAGACAGGCTTGTGTGTTCAGATTTCTCTTGGCCCTTCAGTTGTAGCATTCCTGCTAGGTATGGGGCAGGACCCTTTTTGGAATGAGGGGGCTTATGACCTACACTCAGGCAGGTCACAGAATTTCCTTATGGCCAGTTCTTACACAGAAAGGCAGAGGAAGTGAGAGCAACATGTTCAGGTTTTGTAGCTTGCTTAAGGAGAAGGGGTTCAGGTCTCTAGGACCTGCCTTGAGGAAGAAAAACTAGTTTCTATGGCTTGCCTTGGGAAACAGGAGCCAGGAGGACAGGAAAAGGTCACAGACTGACTGCTTTCCTTAGGCTTATTTCTGAGGCCTTCACTTTGGGGCATCATTTTCAGAGCCCCAAAAAGAACAAAACCAAGGTGTCATTAAATTGTCTACATATAATAAGAGCTGTTTCACCTACTCTCTGTGAGCCACTGGAGAGGTCACCTCTGTGAGTCACAAGACTGTCATCTGTAAAGTGCTCCATCTCCTTTGATTGCTGTTCAGCTAAAACAGACAGTGCATGAGGAGTGGGAGGGCTGGGGACATAGCTCAGTGGAGTGTGTTCCTAGCACACTCGGGGCCCTGAGCTCAATCCTCAGAAGCACAGGTGGAGAAAATGCTGCCCAAGATTAACCCTAAATCAGTAGAATGTAGCTAATTTCATTCTTAAATTATGAGTAGAATGGACTGTAAAATTCCATTTACAAAATGTAAATAAACTTTGTAATTCTAGAAAGCTAGAGCTTTTAGCATTAAGAAATAAAAGTTCCAAACAAGATCTTTTAGCATTGCTACTAAACTTACTTCCCTCTAGAAAAATAAACATGAAATACAAACAGAACAACCTGAAGTTTCAACCACTCTCTAGAAATTACAGCTCTCTGGACTAAATACATTTCACCTCAAAATACCATACTGGGGGCTGGAGTTGTGGCTCAGCAGCAAAGCACCCATCTAGCGCGTGTGGGGGCCCTGGGTTTGATCCTCAAGACTACATAAAAATAAATGAAATTAAGGTGTTGTGTCCAACTATAAGGAAAAAACAAAAACACCAAAAAAAAAAAAAAAAAGAACCACTGTACTGAATATTTTAGGAAAGGATACAGGATATAATACAATTCCATTATTTATCAAGTATAATAATAATTTCAAAAATGTGTACTCCAATGCATTGAGATTGTACTGCTTTGGCAACAGTTGTATGATTTGGAGGAGGGAGGCTTGTACAGTTACATTAATAGATTTAGGGCTGGGGATATAGCTCAGTCAGTAGAGTGCTTGCCTCGCATGCACAAGGCTCTGGGTTCAATCCCCAGTACCACCACCAAAAAAAAAAAAAAAAAAATTAATAGCTTTAAATAACTACTGAGATATGAGACCATGTGGATGTTTTTTCGGGAGCAGGGGGTGTGCCAGGGATTGAACCCAGGGGCACTTTACTACTGAGCTATATCCCAGCTCTTTTCAATTTTTTATTTTGAGACAAAGTCTCACTAAGTTGCTGAGGCTTATGCTCCTTCTGCCTTAGCCTCCCTAGTCGCTGGGATTACAGATATGTACCACCACATCCAGCTTGTAAATGTAGTTTCTAAATAAACTATCTTTTCCTAGACCATAGAGATGAAAGAGAAAAGTCCTAATAAGCACATTGGGAAAATAGTTTCAAATAATCACTTGCTGTTGACAGAATGCCATTTAAAATGAATATTATAACATATAGGCCTATGTAATTATAACTAAAAATAATAACTTGCACATATATCCCCATACATCAGAGTTAACTTTCAACTGGCTGTGAAGAACACAGGAGTTTTTGCCAAGTCTGAATCAGCCAGCACATCCTGCTTTCTAAAGACCACTTTCTGTAATGTTCTAAATACAGACTGAAGAGAGGTCAAATATCTTTGAAGTATAGTAAATGCTACTGTAACTGAGAAGACCACTCTGAGTATGGTGGCACATGCCTGTAATCTCAGCGACTTGGGAGGCTGAGGCAGGATGAGTACGAGTTCAAACCTGGCCTCAACAACTCAGTGAGACCCTGTCTCTAATAAAATATTAAAAAGGGCTGGGGATGTGGCTCAGTGGTTAAGTGTCCCTGAGTACAATCCCTGGCACCAAACAAAAAAAAAAAAAAAAGAAAACCAAATTTCAGTGTTTCTGAAATCACAGTAGTTTGTCATTGAGTGGCTTCTCAATGAATACTGAATGCATACCTATCACATAATAGTTGATAGTAATTATTGTTTTTTAGATTACAGCATTTTTAATTCACAAGAATAGTATATATTTTTCATATATAGTACGCTTTGAAATATTTGTATATTGTAGAATGGCTCAATCAACCTGATAAAAATGTTTTTGTTTTTGTTTTTGTTTTTTCTTTTTTCTTTTTTTTTTTTTTTTTTTTTTTTTTTTTTTGTGTGTGTGTGTGTGTGTGTGTGTATGTGTGATGAGAAACTTAAAATCTACTCAGCAATTTTCAAAATACAATACAAGGGCTAAGGGCATAGTTCAGTGGCAGAGCACTTGCCTAGCATGCACCAAGCCAAGAGGGTAAAGGTAAGGCACAAAAAATACATTGTTATTAACTATAGTTACCCTGTTGCACAACAAAACTCTAGAATTTATTCCTGACATCTAAATTAAACTTTGTATCCTTTGACAATATCTCCCTATTTCCCCCACAAGAATCAATTAAAAAGAAAAAACAATTCTTGTTAAAAATAAAGTCCTTGCCCATCACAGTGGCACATGCCTATAATCCCACCTCCTCAGGAGGCTAAGGCAGAGGAATAAAAAGTTCGGGACCAACCTCCACAGCTGAGGTTTGTCTGTCTCAAAATAAAAAACTAATTAGGGATATAGTTCAGTGCAAGAACACTCGCCTATGATGTGAGAAGCCCTGGGTTCAACCCCCAGTACCACAAACAGTTAAACAAGATCCTTGCTGGGTACAGTGGCTCATAGCTGTAATCCCAGCAACTTGGGGAGGCTAAGGCAAGAGAATCCCAAGTTCAAAACCAGGCTCAGCAATTCAGCAAGGGCCTAAGCAACTTAGCAAGACTCTGTCTCAAAATTTAATTTTTTAATAAAGGCTGGAAATGTTGCTGAGTGGTAAACAGTCCCCAGATTCAAAAGATCCTTGCTATTGGTAAGATCCAGAATCACTGAGCCATATTCTACATTTTTAAAGCACTTTCACAATCACTAAGATGATTTTGTAATAAAGTGGAGGTTTTTTTGTTGTTGTTTGGTTGATTGGTTGGTTGGGGAGGGGTCGCATTGTTTTGGTTTTTGTCCTAGAAGACCAACTATTAAAAAATGGTATTTCTGGCTGGAAACGTGGCTCAATAGCAGAGCATTTGCCTGGCATGTGTGAGGCACTGGGTTCAATCCCCAGCATCACCAAAAAAAAAAAAAAAAAAGAATAAAAATGGCACTTTCCAGAATGGGAACACAATATTAACATTGTGTAATCAATGCCACTGATGACTTCAGGGTTGGGAATTAGCTCAGGGTTGGGAATTAGGTTGGTACAGCATCTGCCTAGCATGTGTGAGGTCCTAGATTCAATTCTCAGCAACAGCACTGCTTTGGGGTACAGCCAATCACTAAATTATTATTCCTAAAATTCTATTTCTAAGCCCAGTGTGGTAGCACACACCTATAATCCCAGCTCCCAGAAGGCTGAAGCAGGAGGATCAGCCCGGGCAACTTAGTGAGACCCTATTTCAAAATAAAATAAAAAGGGCCAGGAACAGTGGAGCATGCCTGTAATCTCAGCAGCTTGGGAGGCTGAGGCAGGATGATCGCAAGTTCAAAGCCAGCCTTAGCAAAAGTGAGGCCAATGCGCTAAGCAACTCAGTGAGACCCTGTGTCTAAATAAAATACAAAAAATAGGGCTGGGGATGTGGCTCAGTTGTCCAGTGCCCCTGAGTTCAATCCCCACTACCCCCAAAAAATAAAATAAAATAAAAACGGCTGGGGATGTAGCTCAGTGACAGTGTGCTTGTGTATCATGTGAGGCCCGGGGTTCCATCTCCAATGTGGGGGAAGGGGGGGGGGACCCTACCTCCTTGGAAATTCATGTCCCAGTCTTTACTAGGCAGTAAAGATACTCAGAGGTCTATCCTGGGGCTATATCTATCTCACAGATGAGATACCATCAACTGATGGCCCAAGCACTGCCTTTCTAATGTGGACAGCTCCAGTTTCACATACCTTCCTCCCACTGCTTCCAGAGCATTCCGGCAGGCAGTGGATACCTCCTGATTAAACCCACTCTGTGGGCAAAACTACCCCTGGTCATCAGCTCCTGAACTGCATTTCAGACATCTTGCCTCCAGATTGCCTGCCCAACACCCCACGCTCCAGCAGTTATTTTACTCCAAGCAGGCTCCCAGTTCACGACCTCAGTGTCCTCCCCATGTCTGCCACATCTGCCGACTCCTCAGCAGCTCAGAAGGTTGCCATCTCCTGCTGGCCAAGTCTTCTCCTGGCCTGGTCTTCTCCCAGCCTGGTCCGCCTGCCTTGCACCCATGAAGCTGAGTTTTGTCAGAGAAAAATCACAAACAGGTTTCCTTCTCAGATTCAAACCCGCAAACCTCAAAGGGCTGCAACACTGCCCGGCAAGCCTGGGGCATTTCCCTAGCAAGTGTTTCCTCAACCTCGGAAGTGGCAATTACACTTCTCTTTTTATACTTCCAACATCAACATCCCTAGTCCTTGGTCAGGCCACGTTCCTTCAGTCAGTACCACAGCTTTATGCCAATGATCCCAGGTTTATGGTGCCACCTCAGACCCTCCAGGGTTCCTACTGACCACCTGATATCCCTCCACAGAGCTAAAACAGGATTCCTCCTTTCTCCCTCCAAATCTACCCCTTCCCTGGAGCCTCCACCTCAGTAAATGGTTCCGCCATTCCTCCCCGTCTACCAAGGGAATTGGGACTTACCCTTTATTTCTCCTTTTCTCACAGCTTCCTCATCCAGCCCATTACCAAACCCAGTCCGTTCACCTCCAAAACTTATCCCCATCAATTCTGCCCCATCACTGCCACTCCCCTAAGATAAACCGCCAGCATCGCCCACCTGCCAACCGACCCCAACGGCCTCCAATGAGGTTTCACCAGCTCCATCTACCCCAGCCCCAAGTCACTCTCCACGGAAGCCTGAAGCACATTTGAAAACAGAAGCCAGCTTCTGCTTACAACCCTTTGATGTCTCCCCAAGACGCACATCAAAACAGAAGTGTGGAATATGATATGTCAAGAAATTTGTAATGTTTTGAACAACCCACAATAAAAAATTTAAAAAAAAAAAAACAGACTCTTTTCTTACAGAAAAGTAGGATGGCTAAGGGATAGGTTGGTGGGAGAAGGCTCCAAATGACAGAGGGGACTGCCTGAGTAGATGGCTGGGGAGCTCGGAATTTGTTTTATTAATTTTCAATTTGGAATATATGAATAAGGTAGAAAATTCAAAAGGCACAACCCAGCAGAGAGCGAAGCCTCCCTCCTGTTTCCCAATTCCTTTTGTACTTTGCAGAATCCATACCCTGCCCACATCCCAGCAGAGCCCCTCCCCTCACACACATACCTGCAAGCACGCAGCACACACAATTCTACCCCTTTTCCCTCACTTCTTAGAAGCTGGAGTTCTGTCCCTATTGGCATCTACAGAGATGAGCAGCCTCCCATGACATGAATAGACCCCCCCTGGGCAGCCGGGTGTTCCCTAGTCCTTGGTCAGGCCACATTCCTTGCCACCTGCCTTCCCGACCTAAGGACCCACCGGAGGTGCCCCACACGAGGGCCTTAACTTGCTAAGCCCTCTCATGCCTTGGGCCCTGTTTGCTCTTGTGCTGCCATACATGCTTTTCCTTATGATGGCTGGCTCCTTTCCTTTTCTTGGTTCATCCTCAAATGTCACCTCAAGTGGCATGCCCTGACCACCCTATCAAAAAGCGGTACTCCTCAGCTTCTGCTTCTGTTTCTTTCCTTTACAGCATTTCTCCCAACATAATCATCTGATGTGATTGGTTACCTTTCATCAAAGCTCCAAGAGAGCAGTGGCTTTCTTTCATAAGACTACAGCTCTAATCCAGAACTATGCAGAATAATTAGAATGAGCAATAAAGATTTCCTGCTGCTTGTTTCTTCAATGCTGAAGAGTAAACCAGGGTTTTGTGCATGGTAGGTAAGTACTCCACCACTGACTTACACCCCCAGCCCAATGAAGATGTTTTGAATGAATGATTTTGCATAACACTATATTTTGTACAAGGTTCCAGGCACCATGGTAGGTACTTTGCACAAATATCACTCAATTCTCCCAATAGTTTACAGATAAGAAAGATAATAGAGATCTCTCTCTCTTTCTATCACCAGTCCTTTCATTTTATTTTATTTTAGGTACCAGGGATTGAACCCAAGTGCTCTTAACCACTGAGCCACATCCCCAGCCCCCTCTCTCTCTCTCTTTTTTTTTTTTTTTTTTTGTACTTTTATTTAGAGACAAGTTCTCACTGAGTTACTTAGCGCCTCACTAAATTGCTGAGGCTGGCTTTGAACTCACAATACTCCTGCCTCAGCCTCCTGAGCCACTGAGACTACTGGGATTACAAACATACACCACCACACTCAGCTTTGATTTTTTATTTTGACACAGGGTCTCACTAAATTGCCAAAGCTGGCCTTGAACTTGTGATCCTCTTGCCTCAGCCTCCCAAGTAGCTGGGATTACAGGCATATGCCACCATAAACAATATAGAAAGTAATCTCTCAAGAAAAGTAGTGCATATTCAAACCAGAACTGACTCTACATTTTTTTTAATATTTTTTTTTAGTTGTAGATGGACACAATACCTTTATTTTACTTGTTTTTATTTTTATGTGGTGCTGGGAATCAAACCCAGTGCCTCACACATGCTAGGCAAGAGCTCTACCACTGAGCCACAACCTAGCCCTAGGACTCTACATTCTATGTGATATTGTTTAAATGCAAAGGCTTAGAAACTATCCCAAGCTGAGTAAAACACAGCAATTACAATTATCACACCTAAGATGCACAAGTACACATGCAGGATGGGAAAAAGCTCACCTTGATGGTAAGAGTGATTCTTTAACACATTAAATGAGAAGGGCACTGGATAGGCAACTTCCTCACTCCCTAGACTTCAGATTTTATGTTTGCAAAGGGAAAAAAAAATGCATACTCAAAGTTTAAGAGGTAGATAGGAAAGTGTTAAAAGGTTAGTTGAATTGACCGTTTTTACAGTATTGTTTGTTCTGATTTAATACCACTTATACAAGTAGCTTTTTATTTCACATCTGATTTGAAGCCATTTTACCTGTACCACACAAATCTTTTTTTATTCAAAACTCAAATCTCTTTGTAATTTTTCTCTCTTCTTAAACTGTCTCAATAACACAGATGTTAAATACCTAGAATTTATCTGTAAAATTATCTTATTTCAGGATTCCCAAAACCACATTCTTCCTGTTTTTGAACATGTTCCAAGGACAACAACGTTGTCTTTGCCAGGCTGGCAAGGTCGAAACCAACCTGGGAAACTTAGTAAACCCCTGTCTCAAAGAAAAAAAAAGAAGAAGTTGGGGAGCCTGAGGGTGTAACTCAAAGGTAGAGCACTTGCTTTGACTGCAATTACCTAGCACGCACCAGGCCCTCGGCTCAATCCCCAACACAGGAGGAAAAACAAGTCTGATTCTGCCCACCGGGAACGATTCTTCCTATAAACAGTTCGGTAACAATGTACCACCAGGTCGCCTACCGTCTCAAGAACCCCAGGATGCAGGGGCACACGTCCCATTATCTCCTGTCAAAACGAAGAATAAACAGACCACACTCTGCAAATCAGTGTGGAGGGAGGAATGAGGAGTCACAGGGCCGTCAATTCCGGGGCTGAGACCACGATCATTCCCAAATCACAACCCAGGACCTCAGCCTCTCTGCCCTCTGCGCATCCTTTCCGACCGCGTCCCAGCCACTGGGCAGTCCCTCGCCCGGGCTCAGGACCTGCCCTTTGCTGGTGAAGTCCGAGCCTCGCGGGCTCCAAGGCCGCGGCGGGTCCACGAGGGGCACAAAAGCCCCCGCCCCCCGCGGGCTCAGACCCGGACGCGGGTCGCCACGGGGCCCTTCCCGCGGCTCCCCGGAGGTCCCCGACCGCCGCGGGACCCACAGCCCGCGCGGGGCCACCGGGGGGCGAGCGGAGGGCCGCGCCCGTGCGCCACACCCACCAGCTGCCAGCACCCCCAGCCCCGCACCGCCCTCGCGTCCCGGGAGCCCCGCGGGCCCGTCCCCTCCCCAGCCGGGCTCGGGCTGCACGCGCTGGAGCTCACGCACCCGAGACCCGCAGGATTCCCCCGCTGCGGCCGGCCGCTCCGCGCGCTGGCTCCGCTCGGCTCCGCGCCGCTGCCCGCCGCCCCCGCCGCCACCTCACCCTCGGAGCCGCGGCCAGGGCTTCCGGGCGCGAGCGCGGTGCAAGCCGGGAGTTGTAGTCCCGCCGCGCGGCTTTACCTACGGGCGGGGCGCTTCCGCGGCGCGGAGGCCCCAGCCCCGGGCTTGGGACACCGCCCGGGTTGCTGGCCAAGAAAGTCAAGAGGAAAAACAGAGCTGAAACGCTGGGGGAAACGGACGGACAGATTTTTTTTCAACGAACCATTATTCCATTTTTATTTTTATGGAATATTTTTATTTTTATTCCATTCTTTTATTTTTTTTAATTTTAATTTTATTCTTTATTGCTGTGCTACTGACCTGGCTAAGCATTAAATTTTTGCTTAAACTAAGTAATGCAGTTGCTAGGGCTGGGGATAAGGCTCAGTTGGAGAGTGCTTGCCTCCCATGCACAATGCCCTGAGTTCAATCCCCAGCTCCACCAAAAAATAGATGTAGTTGCCCATTTTGGCAGGGCCTTTAGTCTGTGAGTATCATACACAGTTTTGTTTGCACCACGCCCCATCTGCCCTAATAACATCAATGTAGCCTTCAGCAAAGTTAAAGCCTTACAACACAGCTCTGAGCAAGGGTCCCTTTAGGCAAATAAAGGCAAAGGTGCGCTGCCTCCTGGGGGCTTTCAACTGTTGGGGAAATGAAGTTGATTTTTTTTAGGTGTAGATGGACACAACACAATACCTTTATTTTATTTTATTTATTTATTTTTTAATGTGGTGCTGAGGATCGAATTCGGGCCCCACCCGTGCTAGGGGAGCGCTCTACCGCTGAGCCACAATCACAGCCCCAGAAATACAGTTCTTTATATATATATATATATATATATATATATATATATATATATATATATATATATATATATATATATATCTGAATAGTAGAGCACTTGCCTAACGTTTGAGTCCCAGGCTTCAACCTCCAGTATCACATACACACACACACACAAAAGTGAAAATAGTAAAAAAAAAAAAAAAAAAAAAGTGAAATATGTGGTATATATGTACATATTTGTGCATTTCTTTGTATATATACATGCACATGTGATTATGTTTATGCATGGATAACAAGTGCACAACCTCTGTTACTTCCACCCACGGCAAGAATACTTAATTTCCCCATAGCCCACACAATGCCCTTTCAACTTGGGGGAGAGGGTTGGATAGGGAGAGACAGTATCTCTGGACTTAATTTTTTAATCACCTGGACATTTTAAACATTTGATTCCTACCTCTGGGTGCTCTCTGAGTGCTGGGTCTGTCAGCTGACTTACTTTTTAACCACAACCATTACCAGAGGAAATACAATATTTTGCACCTGACCTCCTTGACACAGATACCAAGTCTACTTCCTGCCCCAGCCTGTGCTTCTGTGGTAGATCCTGACCTACATTTGATTTCCAAGTTGAGGACATGTCATGGTGGCTCTCAAAGCAGCAGCCCAGGGCTGGGGATATAACTCAGTTGGTAGAGTGCTTGCCTTGCATATACTAGGCCCTGGGTTCTGTCCCCAGCACCACAAAAAAAAAAAAAAAAAAAAAAAAAAAAAGCAGCAGCCCACAGAGCAGAGCAGCATTTGGCAGTGTCTTTTTTTGTTTGTTTTCTTGCTCTACCTGCCAGCAGCATAGTGGTGTCTGTAATCCTATCGATTCAGGAGGCTTAGGCATGAGGATTGCAAGTTTGAGGCCAGCCTCAGAAACTTTAGTGAGACCCTATCTCAAAATATTTTTTTTTTCTTTTATGGTGCTGGGGATTGAACCCAGGGCCTTATGCATGTGAGGCAAGCATTCTATCAACTGATCTATATCCCCAGCCTCAAAATAAAAATTTATAAAAAGGGCTGGAACAAGGGGTGGAAGATGTAATGAGAGGAGGAAATGCTGAGGAGTAATAATGGCCAAATGATGCTGTTTTATCATTGTGTGCATGTAGGAATATATAACAAATCCCATCAGTATGTTCAACAAGAAGGCACCAATTTTTAAAAGATGTGAGAAGGAAAACAAGGGGCTGGAGTTGTAGCTCAGTGGTAGAGCACTCCTGGGTTAAATCCCCAGTGACACCCCCGCCCCCATCGCCACCATGGACAAGAAAAAAAGAAAGAATTTTTTTTTGGGGGGGATGGGGTGCTGGGCCTTGTGCATGCAAGGCAAGCACTCTACCAACTGAGCTATATCCCCAGCCCAAGAAAGAACATTTTACCTCATTCCCAATATACACAACTGCATGTATACAACTGACCCAAACATTTTCTAAAGCAATACTTACCATTATTAAATCATGCACATTCTGAATTTCCCCCCAACCTCTTCTTGTAAAACTGCTGATTGCAACCTACTCAAGTTGATTTGGGACTCTTTCCTAGAAAACACTATACCAATTTCAGTATTTTATCAATCGGGATGTTTCCAATTCTATTTTGCTCCTGGTGCTATTTAACAGCAATGCATATTACCCTGCATATATGTAGGTATACAGCCCTATACCTACCTCATGTAGAAAATCTGGGGGGTTTTGGTTTGTTTTTTTGTTTTGTTTTGTTTGGACTGGGAAGTGAACCCGAGGTATTTTACCACAGAGCTACATTTTCAGCCCTTTTTGATTTTTATTTTGAGACAGGGTCTTGCTAAATTGCTTAGAATCTCATTAAGTTCCTGAGGCAGGTCTCCAACTTGAGATCCTCCTACCTCAGCCTCCCAGATCACCTAGTCCTTATGCTAGACTCCGAGAAGCAGTTAGTATTCTAGACTCTGTGGGGAATAGAAGGAGAAATCCATCTCAGCTCTACGCATCTACCACCAGCCTTCAGAACTGCAGGTTTGAGGTTTTCCAAGACCTAGAGATTAACCTTCACCGAGTGGTAGAATTTTGGAGTGAGATGAGACTTTTGTTCTGTTCTTTCTTCACACACACACCTTCAAAGTCCTTTTTTTCACCTCCTCTTTGCTCACTTCCTCTCTCTCAGGGACTTCTCAAAAAGAGCTTTTCAAATCCACAAAGCAATTAAGTCACTTAAGACTCAGTATCCTTCTAACAACCCCCAGCCCAGCCAAACAGGGGACACCAGGGGAAATGACAGATGCCAGGTGCAGGAGCAGGGGCAGCGTGATTGCTGGAGGGGAGCTGGCTCCGGGTGCTCCAGTCACCTCCGTGACTGAGGTGGCTTGTGGCAGGTGGGAGGGACTGTGTTTGCTTTCCTTTCACTTTCTCAGGCCACAAAACCTGATACCTGGGGCCAGAACTACAGTTCCCACCACGCATCGAGGCAGGAGGAAGAAGGGGCACCGAGGGCTGCAAAGGAAACCAGGAGAAGAAGACAGCATTACCTCTGGCTAGCACAGGTGAGAGAGGGAGACAGGTGAGCCACAGGTGAGCCAGGAAGGTAAAGGTGCAGGATGTGAGCTAAGGGGTGGCTCAGTTTCTCCTTGTGGAGCACATGGCTAAGTCGCAGAGGGCTTTGGTGGAAACCCTGGGGGCTTACAGGGGAAAGGGAAGGAGGGACATGAAAATAAGGTTTCAGCTCAAGTTCAAGTGATGAGACCGGAAGTGGAATGGCTTTCTTAGTTGAAAAGTCAGAGGGAAATAAAAAAAAAAAAAAGTGGTTTGAGTATGCCTTTTGTCTACTAGATCATTTAGCCTTATGTGATATCCGAGGCATCCAAGAAAGATATGGCTCTTTTTGATTCCTTTAAAACCCTGGGTTTTACATATTTACATACAGACTGGATATTTTTATGATGATATAGACTTGGATTTTTTTTTTTTTTTTTTTTTTTGTACTTTGGATTGAACCCAGGGCGCTCAACCACTGAGCCACATCCCCAGCCCATTTTATTTTTTTTCTGTCGAGGCAGGGTCTCACTAAGTTTCTGAGGCTGGCTTTGAACTTGTGATCCTCCTGCCTTAGCCTCCTAATCCTGCACCTGTCTCTGGGATTACAGGCATGCGCCATGTGCCCAGCTAGACTTGGTTTTTCTATAATGTTAGAGAAAAGAATAAATCAGGGGAAAGTGAAGAAGAGTGTCAATACAGGAACTTTTTTAGCACATCAAATTTTTATCATCAAATAGGATAAGGTTTCATTTACTTTCATGAGATTTCTGATGAGGAGACCTAACGCAACATCATATAAAGGACAGTTAAAGGCTGTTTACCTTGAGGGAATAGCTTTCTGCTACAAGTGTTTGATGAGCTGTCATGTGGAACAGGAATGTGACATGTTTTGGCACAGCAAAGGTATCTCTGGGGTTGACAGACTGAAATCCCAAGGAAATGGGTTTCAACCCCGCAGAAGTCAGAGCTGCCCAATGGGTCATTTTCAGGAGAATAAAGTTTCAGGTGATTGCTTGTGTTAACGAGTGTTCCCCAAACCTGGCTTGTCATCAGACTCTTCTGGGGAATGTGTATGTGTATGTTCTGTTTGTGTTTTTTTTAGTTTTAAAGTGTATATAATGGATCTGGGATGGGTTCTGGGAATACATATGTTTTAATTATCTTCCCAGGTAAATCTGATAATCAGTTAGTTTGGGGAAACACTACCATTAAACACTTTTAAGTTAGCTGGGCATGGTGGCACACACCTGTAATCCCAGTGACTCAGGCGACTGAGACAGGAGGATTCCAAATTCAAGGCCATCCTCAGCAATTTAGCAAGTCCTTAAGCAACTTAGCTATACCCTGTCTCAAATAACAAATAAAAAGGGCTGGGAATGTAATTCAGAGGTAAAGCGCCCCGGGATTCAATCCCCAATACCCAAGTAAATGAATAAATAATTAGGCCACATCATTCTTCCCTGAACTGACCCCGAAGTAACTCCCAGTCAAATCTCCTCAGTCCTGTCTCAGGCTTCCTGGGCAGGAAGTCCTCTGGTGGTTGGGAGGCTTCTCCCCAAAGTGAAACTGACATACACATGTCCTCCACCTGATTAATGGCAGGGAAGTCACTCCTGGGGGCACTTCCTCTGCCATCTTGCTCTCTGATGGCACATGGGGCACCTTGTCTCCTGGACTAGGCTTTCTCAATGCTGTGATCTGGAGAACAGGCATTCTCCACCCACCAGAGAATGACAGCAGTACCTTGTCATTCTGAGGGCACCCCTAAAGCACTGTCAACACATGGTGAAGGTATGGACTTGTGGGGAAGTCTGGTACTGCCATCATTAGCATCC
The DNA here is from genome assembly GCF_047511675.1 of Marmota flaviventris. Classification (NCBI taxonomy): domain Eukaryota; kingdom Metazoa; phylum Chordata; class Mammalia; order Rodentia; family Sciuridae; genus Marmota; species Marmota flaviventris. The sequence continues at coordinate 14,769,721 of NC_092498.1, read as the reverse complement.
CGCGCCCACGAGAATGTTTGAGCTGTGAAAGCCACCATGGCCCTCTGTCTTGTCTTTTGCTGGGTGTCCAGTGCCTGCTGCCTGGTGGGTGCTCACTAGAGAGAAGCTGAATCCCTTCTTTTCTTAGGTCTATTCCAGGTGATCAGAGTCATGCAGTTCTACAGCTCAGCCAGGGCAGCAGATGAGAACTTTGACTATTTGTTCAAGGTTATCCTCATTGGGGATTCTAATGTGGGGAAGACATGTGTGGTTCAGCATTTCAAATCTGGGGTCTACACTGAGACACAGCAGAACACCATCGGGGTGGACTTCACTGTGCGCTCCCTGGAGATCGACGGCAAGAAAGTAAAGGTGAGAGGAGCACAGGGTTGCTTCGCCTCCTTTAGTCAGAGTTCCCAACATGAAGCTCATCCATATCCCCCTGGAATGGGGGACATGAGTCTTTTAATTAAGGCATGAGTGCAGAAGCCATACAGGAAACAAAGGAAAGGGCAAAAAAATTCCACATACTCAAAAAATACCATAAGCAAAGTCAAAAGATGCAGGACAAACTGTAAGGAAATATTTGCAGTAGGAGACTGACAAATTGCTAATTTTATTAATGTGAAAAGAGCTCTGATAAATATCTAGAAAAAAAGACCAACAACCAAATACAAAAAGTGGCCAATTCACAGACTGGACAAACCTACTATTTTCCAAGCTTTATAACTACTAGTTCAGAGATTAAAATATAGATGCCCATCCTCACTCTCAACATATAAATTTAAATCACAGCAAGCTGGGTGTAGTGGCACATACCTGTAATCCAGTGGCTTGGGAGGCTGAGGCAAGAGGATCACGAGTTCAAAGCCAGCCTCAGCAAAAGCAAGGCACTAAGCAATTCAGTGAGACCCTGTCTCTAAATAAAATTCAAAATAGGGCTGGAGATGTGGCTCAGTGGTCCAGTGCCCCTGAGTTCAATCCCTGGTACCTATCCCCCTGCAAAAAAAAAAAAAAAAAAAAAAATCAGTGCAAGATAATATGTTTTGCCAGATGTGCCTATAATCCTAGTGATTCAGGAGGTTGAGGTAAGAGGATCACTAGTTAAGGGCCAGCCTGGGCCTCTCAAAAACTAAAAAGGGCTGGTGATGTATGTAGCTCAGGGGTAGAACCTCCCATAGTTCAATCCCCAGTACTGTCCCCCAAACAAACAAACAAACAAAACGGTTAGTGAAATGTAATCAATGGATCTTATTTGTGATTTTTTTCCATACTGGAGATTGAACCCAGGGTGCTTTACCATTGAACTTCATTCCCAGTCCTTTTTATTCTTTATTTTTGGGTATCAAGGATTGAACTCAGAGGCACTCAACCACTTAGCCAAATCCCCAGCCCTATTTTGTATTTTATTTAGAGACAGGTCTCACTGAGTTGCTTAGTGCCTCACTTTTGCTGAGGCTGGCTTTGAACTCAAGATCCTCCTGCCTCAGCCTCTGGAGCCACTGGAATTATAGGCATGTGCCACCATGCCCAGCTCTTTTTATTTTTTATTTGGAGACAGGGTCTAAATTGCTGAGGGTTATTTGTTTTTTGTTTGTTTGTTTTTGGTTTTTTTGAAACCATGGATTGATCCCAAGCACACTGAGCCACATCCCCAGCCCTTTTTTATATTTTATTTAGAGACAAGGACTCACTGTGTTGCTTAGGGCCTCACTAAATTACTGAGGCTAGCTTTGAACTCAGAATCCTCCTGCCTCAGCCTCCCAAGCTACTGGTATTACAGGTGTTTATTGGGTATCTTTTTTATTTTTTTTTAATATTTTTTAATCGTTGACAGACCTTTATTTTATTCATTTATTTGTATGTGGTGCGGAGAATGGAACCCAGTGCTTCACACATGCAAGCCAACTGCTCTACCACTGAGCCACAACCCAGCCCCTTTTTTATTTTTAATATTTTTTTAGTTGTAGGTGGACACAATATCTTTATTTATTTATTTATTTTATGTGTTGCCGAGGATCAAACCCAGTTCCTCACACATGTGAGGCAAGCTCTCTACCACTGAACCACAACCCCAGTCCTATTTGAGATCTTGATGAAATAAAAACAACTGTAAAAACGTATTTGGGCTTTGGGCTGCTGGGGATCTAGCTCAGTTGGTAGAGTGCTTGCCTTGCACGCACAGGCCCTGGGTTCAATCCCTAGCACCACAAAAAAAAAAAAAAAAAGTGGGCTGAACATGGTGGTGCAAACCTGTAATCCTAGCAATTCCAGAGGCTAAGACAGAATGATCACAAGTTAGTTCAAGGTCACCTTGCAAAATTTAGCAAGACCTTGTCTCAAAGTAAAAAATAACCCAGTGAGCTAAGGTTGTATCTCAGTGGTAGAGCATCCCTGAATTCGATCCCATATAGGAAAAAATAAAATAAAAAAATTGAACTTCTAATTCCAGCTACTTGAGAGGCTGAGGGAATAAGATTACAACTTTGAGGCCAGCTTGGGCAATTTATGGAGCCTCATCTCAAAAATAAAAAGGGCTGGAGATTTACCTCTGTGCTAAGCACTTGCCTAGCATGTGGGGGATGCTGGGTTCAACCCCTGATGGCCAGGGGATGGATATTTTGGAAATCATCAGGAAATTGTTAATATGGTCTGGCTACTAGATGATACCAAAGAGATAGCTGGGCACGGTGGTGCATGACTGTAATCCCAGCAACTGGGGAGGCCGAGGCAGGAGGATCACAGGTTCAAGGCAAGTCTTAGCAACTTAGTGAGACCCCGTCTCCAAATTAAGAAAGGGGGGGGAGGGGCTGGGAATGTGGTTCAGTGGTTAAAAAAGAAAAACACCTTAGATTCAATCCCCAGTACCAAATAATAATAATAATTTAAATTAATTCATTAAAAAGAGTTCAACCAATGCCATCCCCCATCAATGGGCAGGCTCAAAAGATAACCCCAAAATCTGGACTTAAGGACATTGAGGTAAGAAGTCAAAAGAACAAATGCTGTGCTTCTCAGGGAAGCATCCTGTAGGTGGTGATATGCAGTCCTGAAAACACCTCGGTCCCAGTCACCCTGGGAACAACTAAAACAGATTCCCCGCCCAGCCCTGCAGGAAAATGAGTGAGACCCAGGACACTGCGTTCGAGTTACTCGGGGGAAAGAGGTCGCGTGTGGCCGGACGCCTGAAGGCCCTTCTTCTGTCCTTCTGCAGATGCAGGTGTGGGACACCGCGGGCCAGGAGCGCTTCCGCACCATCACCCAGAGCTACTACCGCAGCGCCCACGCGGCCATCATCGCCTACGACCTCACGCGGCCGTCCACGTTCGAGTCGGTCCCTCACTGGATTCACGAGATAGAGAAGTACGGAGCGGCTAACTTGGTCATCATGCTGATCGGTACGGCGTTCCCCGGGAGGCTCACTGTTTTCTTGACCAGCCCCCTCTGCGGGCGCCCAGCGTGTCGCGAGTTTCCCAGGGCAGGCGGTGGGACGTGACAGCGACGGACAGGACCTAAAAACTACCTTGCCCAGAAATTCCCAATAGATTCATTTGAGCCTGAAAGTGGGGTGGTGAGAACTTGTTAAAGGTACAGATTTCTAGGCTGGAGACGCAGCTCAGCGCCAGAGCGCACGCCGGCGGTGCGCACGGTCTTGGGCTCCGGCTCCAGAGGGGCGGGCGCGGGACAGATTTCGCCACCCCTCCCCCGAGCTCTCATTGGGTGGATCTGGGGTGGGCGGAGAGACCCCAGCATTCCGCGTGCACAGGTGCTGTGTGGACTGCACAGGTAGTACTACTGGAGTCTGAAGTTAACAGACAGGTGGTTCCAAATCCCCAGGACGTCACTCAGATGAATGTGCCTCGCTATTGAATGACTTCATTGAATGATTATCTATATTCTTTAAGACCCTGAAACAGCCGGGCGCGTTGGTGCAAGCCCATAATTCCAGCGGCTCCGGAGGCTGAGACTGGAAGATTGGGATTTCAAAGCCAGTCTCAGCAACAGCGAGGCACTAAGCAACTGAGTGAGACTCTGTCTCTAAATAAAATATAAAATAGGGCCAGAGAAGTGGCTCAATGGTCAAGGGCCCTTGAGTTCAGTCCCCGATACCCCCCGCCCCCCCCCCCGCCCCCCAAAAAAGACCCTAAACTATCCAGACGTGCCCAAGCCTGTAATCCCAGCAATTTAGGAGGCCCAGGCAGGGGATCACAAGTTCAAAGCCAACCTCAGCAATTTAGCCAGGCCCTAAGCATATCTCAAAATAAAAAAATAAAAAGGGCTGGGGATGTGGCTCAGTGGTAAGGAGCCTCTGAGTTCAATCCCGACCCTCCCCCCCCAAAAAAAAAAAAAATCCTAGACCAATCTTAACAACAAACCATCATGAAAATCAAGGGAAAATTTAGTTACACAATGAAAACTTCCTGCTTTGAAATATGGGCAGTCCTATTGTACATTTAGAAAAGCATTTCTCTGCTACTTGAGTCCTCCCTCCTAGAAATACTACTGTTTACCAAGTGGTTGCTAAATTTTAGTTTTAGGTTTAGTTTTAGGTTGCTAAGTTTTAAGTTTAGGCTAGAAGTCTGGTCTGTGTACCAGCAGCATCACTTGGGAGTTTGCTCTCAGGGTAAGAAGATCTCAGGCTCTACCCCAGACCTGCTGAGTCAATCTTAACAAGATCCTGGGGTGACTCAAATGCATGTTACAGTGTGTAAAGCACAGCTAAAACTTGCAAAGATAGCTAGCTATGGGACTGAGAAAGAGCTAACCATCCCAGGTGTAATGGCTAGTGCAAGACCTGTCTAGTATATCCTAACCCTGTGGCGAGTTATCTCTGAGATATGGTATGCTCATCTATATGATAGGACTAATAGTATTGATAGGATAAGACTTGGTAGTGGGGTTGGGGATATAGCTCAGTTGATAGAGTGCTTCCTTGCATTCACAGGGCCTTGGTTCAATCCCTAGCACCACAAAAAAAAAAAAAGGACTTAGTAGTATTGTAAAGATTTAATGAACCCATGGGAGGCTGAGGCAGGAAGATCTCAAGTTTGAGGGGTTGTTGCTCAGTGGTAGAACACTTGCCTAGCATGTGTGAAGCACTGGGTTCGATTCTCAGCACCACATATAAATAAATAAAGGTCCATTGACAACTAAAAAATTTTTTTTAAATTAATAATAATATGAGCTGGAGAAAGTCAATTAGTGGTAAAGCACCCTGGATTCAATTCCCAGTACAAAAATAAAATAAAATAAAAATTTAATGAGCTGGGCATGATGATGCACACCTGTAATGCCAGCTTTTCAGGAGGCTGAAGCAGGAGCATTCCAAGTTGGAGACCAGCCTGGGTGACTTAGTGAGATTCTATCTCAAAATAAAATTCAAGAAAGGGCTGGGGGTGTCGCTCAGTGGTAAAGTACTTGACTAGCATCCTCAAGGCCCTGAGTTTAATTCCCAGTAAGAAAAAAAAAGAAAGAGATGATGTACATAAGTACAATGCTATGGCACATAGTAAGCGCTTAATAAAGAGTAGGATTTGTTTCTAGAATGTTCATTTGTTTGAAGGAACTAACTTATCTATGGTCCCCAAATAACAGGGGCCTTGCCGGGTGCACACCTGTAATTCCAGTGGCTCTGAAGGCTAAGGCACAAGGAGTCCAAGTTTGAGCCCAGCCTCAGCAAGGCCCTTGGCAACTTAGCAAGACCCTGTCTCAAAATAAAAATATAAAAAAGGTCTGGAAACTTAGCTCAGTGCTACAGTGCCTTTGGATTCAATCCCCAGTACCAAAAAAATGTTTAATTAATAACAGTAGGGATCCCCAGCACCATAAATAATAATAACAATAACAATGGCCTATGTAAAAGGTCGAAATGCATGGGAAAAGTCAAGCAGTCAAGCCCTGCTAGGGCTAGGACCATAGTAGAATTAGGCCACCAAAAAGCAACAGGCTGCTGGGCTCGGTAGTGCACACCTGTAATCCCAGCGACTCAGGAGGCTGAGACAGGAGAACACCAGTTCAAAACAGCCTCAGTGATTTAGCAAGGCCCTAAGCAACTCAATGAGACCCTGTCTCTAAATAGGGCTAGGGATGTGGCTTAGTGGTTGAGTGCCCCTGAGTTCAATCCCTGGTACCCCCCCCCAAAAAAAAAATAAAAAATAAAAAGTAAGAGGCTGAGGATCCCCTTCTCAGGACTGGACCAAGGTCTAGGCTCTGGGCCCACCCTCCCCTTGCCCTGTAAACCAGCCCCCTTGCCCTCTACATGCAGCTGTGTTCTCTGACTCAGAGCTGGTTCTCACACATGGGATAACCTAGGCCAAACACATTCTTTCACAGCTGGACAGTCCCTCATGGATTCCCTCAAAGCATCCTCCCAGGCCTGCTCTGCTAAAAAAGCCCATCCTCTCAGTATCTCCCGTCTCACTTCCTTAGGAAGGAATCCTGTTGCTCTACTCCTCTTTTCATGGGAAAGCATGGTCCAGGCCTTGAGATAAACTGGCCTGGAATAGGGAGCCCAGCCAGACCCAGTGACTGGACCCCAGGGGAAGAGAAGGTCACAGGACACAAAACCCACTTGTGGATGGGCTGTTGCCTTGAAGAGGTCATTGGCCTGTTGTTGGTACAGATTTATTACTTTCATGAGTCCAGAAAGGATTTGCATTTCAGAACCTTTATTCCTTAGGTCTTTGCTGGAGTTTTTCTTTTTGTTTTGTTTTGTTTTGGGGTGCTAGGGATGGAACCCAGGGCCTCCAGCAGGCTAGGCAAATGCTCTACCACTGAGTACACTCCCAGCTATGTCCTGACTCCCACTCTGGCCTGTCTCATGCCCAGATTTGAGGATAGTGTTGCTGCTTAACTCATTCTGCTTCTCCTCACTGAATAACTGAAGCCTGGACTGCTCGCCCTTGCCTGCTGCCTCAGACCCAGAGCCTGATTCCACAGTCTGCTGCCAAAGGGAATGCCCCCCACATGTAGTTCCCTCTTTTTGGAATGTGTCCTTTCCCACATCCATGGACCAGGGAGGGGACTTCTGCATAGAGGGTCCTCATCTGTTCTGGAAAGGAGTCAGAGGCCACCTCTCTTCTCAAAGGTCCCCTTCAGGACCAGAACTTATGACTTCTGATAGGGCACTTACAGTGACAAAGTTCAGAGTTATGAAGATAAAAATGCACCTGGAAAGGGTCCATATGTCTTCTTCAACAAACGTTTCTGCAAAGCACCAAGTGGGCAGCTCACCAGGGTTTCCAGATTAAATTAGGCAACAGATACAAATCACTTAGTTCCCAGCAAGCTGCACAACAACTGCTTCCTATGAGCAATGCCCCCCAGGGGTGCAGGACAGGACAGTGCTAGGAAGATAGAGTACAGGTGACACTCATAAAACACTTAGAAGGCTCTGGTCTAAGTTCACTCCTGGATTATTCCATGAATCCTCACCACAACCCTAACAGTGGAGACTACAGTCCACATTTCCTAGAGAAGGGAATGGAGGATAAGTGTGCAGGCAGGTAACTTAGCGCTATTACTTACAAGTGCAACAAGATTGGAGCCAGAGCATTGGTTCTCAGAGCCACTGGTGGGCTCAGCCCCTTTATGAGTATTCTCCAACAGCTGATGAGACCCAGTCAGTCAGGGCTCTTGAAAGCTCTGATTGAGGCCACATCTATGCCTTTGTGCCTGGACTTTGGGACCAGATGTGAGTTTCAGTTTCCCTCTCTGTCCTATCTGTTGGAACTTGGGCTTCTTACTCTGAATTCTACTTCCTCAGCTATAAAACTCCCATTCTAGAACCTGCTCTGAAGGTTTTGTTACATTAAAAAGATTAAATTAGGCTGGGGCTGTAGCTCAGTGGCAGAGCACTTGCCTAGCATGTGTGAGGCACTGGATTCGATCCTTAGCACCACATAAAAATAAACAAATAAATAAAAGCATTCTGTCCATCTATAATTAAATTTAAAAAGAAAGATTAAATTAGTCAACAGTTACAAATCACTTAGTTCAGTGCTAAGCACTCAATAAAAGGTGGGTGTTATTTCCTAGTAGAAAGAGAACATTGCCAGACAGACTCCCCCAGCTAGACTTCATGCCCCCCCACTTATTCCCCTTTTCTTCTCCAGAAGGTTAGCAAACGTAACTTTCATGAAAACCATTGCTTCTCTTTATCATTTTACTTCCTGAATCCATATCCCTAAATACTGCAGTTTTGTTTTGCTATTGACTTTAAATTTTATATCAAAATATAAAATTTATATCAGAATCATACAGAATGTCTTCCCCTCAATATTGTTCATGAGATTCATCCTCTTTGTTGCATACAGGTGTGATTTATTCTTTTGCATGATTTATATAATAATCCTTTGCACCAACATACTAGGCAACAGTTAGATCTTAAGTGCCCCTCAAAAGTCTATGGAGGCCTAATGCAGTGGCACATGCCTGTAATCTCTGCGGCTTGGGAGGCTGAGGCAAGAGGATCTCGAGTTCAAAGCCAGCCTCAGCAAAAGTGAGGCACTAAGCAACTCAGTGAGACTCTGCTTCTAAATAAAATACAAAAAAAGAGCTGTGAGGGCTGGGGATATAGTTGGTAGCATGTTTGCCTTGTATGTACAAGGCCCTGGGTTCAAACTCCAGCACCTCACACACACACACAAAAAGGCTGTGGATGTGGCTCAGTGGTTAAGTGAGCATGAGCCCTGAGTTTAATCCCTGGTACAAAAACAAACAAACAATAAAACAAACTTCCAAAATACAAAACAAAAAACAAAAGCAACTAAAATAAATAGATGATGAAACAGTTTGTGTTTGGAATACAACTAAGCAATAAAAACTATTACTATTACATTGAAAATAGGCAAATGAACTACCAATGTATGCAACAATCTAGATGGATCTCTGCCGCAGTCCGGCTGCAGCAAAATAACCGGGGGCCGGGGGCGGGGGGGGGGGGGTGGTGTGATGAGCAACTTGTGTAGATTGATGCAGCAGGAATGGAAGCCGTTTATTGTAGGACAGGAGGGGTATATATACATTCCACACAGCTTATCTTAATTAACATAAAATAGATACACCAGTCAACCAATAAGAAATCTCCACACTTAATGGCTCACTGGCCTTACTTCACAAACCACTCCCTCTGGCAAAATGCCAGGCGCCATCCAGACTTGTTTATAGACTCTAACAGATCTCAAAGGAATTATGCTGCTGGGCATGGTGGTGCACACCTGTAATTCCAGCAGCTTGGGAGGCTGAGGCAGGATCACAAGTTCAAAGCCAGCCTCAGCAAAAGCAAGGCAGTAAGCAACTCAGTGAGACTTTGTCTCTAAATAAAATATAAAACAGGGCTGCGGATGTGGCTCAGTTGTCCAGTGCCCCTGAGTTCAATCCCTGGTACCAAAAAAAAAGAATTATGCTGAGTGAAAAAAGCCAATCTATCTATCTCTCTAATTTTTTTATTTGTTTTAATTAGTTACACATGACAGTACATTGACCTTGACATATCATACATTTGAATAAGATGGGATATAATTTCTCATTTTTCTGAGTGTACAGGTTGCAGAATCATATTGGTCATGCAGCCACATATATACACACAGTAATAATAACGTCTGTTTCATTCTACTATCCTTCCTATCCCCCCATCCCCTCCCCTCCCCTCCCCTCCCATCACTTCTCTCTACCTAATCTAAGGTAATGCTTTTCTTTTTCTTTTCTCATATACATGTGTTTTGCAATTCCCCTTCTCCTTCCCTTTCTTTCCCACCCCTCTTCCCTATGTAAAGATAGTCTTCTTCCCCTGCTCTTCTTCCCTACCCTATTTTGCGTCACTCCCCTTATATCAGAGAAGACATTCGGCATTTGTTTTTTTGGGATTGGTTAACTTCACTTAGCATAATCTGCTCTAATGCCATCCATTTCCCTGCAAATGCCATGATATTATTTTTTAGTGCTGAGTAATATTCCATTGTGTATACATGCCACATTTTTTTAATCCATTCATCCATTGAAGGGCATCTAGGTTGGCTCCACAGTTTAGCTATTGTGAATTGTGCTGCTATAAACATTGATGTGGGTGTATCCCTGTAGTATGCTGTTTTTAGGTCCTTTAGTCATAGAGGAATAGCTGGGTCAAATGATGGTTCCATTCCCAGTTTTCCAAGGAATCTCCATACTACTTTCCAAATTGATTGCAACAATTTGCAGTCCCACCAGCAATGTATAAGTGCACCTTTTTTCCCCCGCATCCTCACCAGCACTTGTTGTTGTCTGTCTTCATCATGGCTGCCATTCTTACTGGAGTGAGATGGTATCTTAGAGTAGTTTTAATTTGCAATTATCTGATTGCTAAAGATGATGAGCATTTTTTTGTATATTTGTTGATTGATTGTATATCCTCTTCTGAGAAGTGTCTGTTCAGGTCCTTGGCCCATTTGTTGATTGGGTTATTGTTTTTTTTAGTGTTTAGCTTTTTGAGTTCTTTGTATATCTTTATAGAGATTAGAGCTCTATCTGATGTGTGAGGGGTAAAAATTTGTAGGCTCCCTATTCACCTCACATATTATTTCTCTTGCTGAGAAAAAAAAAAAAAAAAACTTTTTAGTTTAAATCCATCACATTTGTTAATTCTTGTGCTGTAGGCATCTCATTAAGGAATTTGGAGCCTAGCCCCACGTGATGGAGATTAGGGCCTACTTTTTCTTCTATTAGATGCAGAGTCTCTGGTTTAATCCCTAGATCCTTAATCCATTTTGAGTTAACTTTTGTGCATGGTGAGAGATAGGGATTCAATTTCATTTTGTTGAATATGGATTTCCAGTTTTCCCAGCACCATTTGCTGAAGATGCTATCCTTTCTCCAGTGCATGGTTTTGGCACCTTTGTCTAATATAAGGTAGTTGTAATTTTGTGGGTTAGTCTCTGTGTCTTCTATTCAGTACCACTGGTCTACTTGCCTGTTTTGGTGCCAGTACCATACTGTTTTTGTTACTATTGCTCTGTAGTATAGTGTAAGGTTTGGTATAGCGATACCACCTGTTTCACTCTTCCTGCTTAGAATTGCTTTGGCTATTCTGGGTCTCTTATTTTTCCAGATGAATTTCATGGTTGCTTTTTCTATTTCTATGAGGAATGCCATTGAGATTTTGATCGGAATTGCATTGAGCCTGTATCTCTTATGGCGTGCTGGCAATTGAATTCAAAGCTTCACACATTTTAGGCAAGTGCTCTGTCACTAAGCCATACCCCAGCCCTGTTTTATATTTTATCTAGATAAAAAATAATAATATTGTAATAAATCTTTTTTCTTTCTTTGTGATACTGGAAGTTGAACCCATGGGCACTCTACCACTGAGCTACATCCCCAGCCCTTTTTGATATAGGGTTTCACTAAGTCACCCAGGTTGACCTGGAACTTGTGATCTTGGACACAATACCTTTATTTTATTTATTTTTATGTGGTGCTGAGGCTCAAACCCAGTGCCTCACATATGCTAGGCAAGTGCTCTGCCACTGAGCCACAAACCCAGCACAGCTGTGATAAATCTTGATGTCTAGTGGAATAAATCCTGTGGGAAAACAATTTTACTTCCACATTCCACATTCAGATAATTTGATAAGCATATGCATTGAAGAGAAGAGCCAGGGTATTTTTCCTTCTATAGGCCATCCTAGGTCTCACTCCCAAAGCCTGTCATGGAACTCCCTTGGGTAAGGTAAATGCTCCACATCCTGCAGGCACTGGTGCTTACAGAGGTGGATGCAGTCTGACAAAACTGTATGCTGAAAGGTTGTTCATGCTATTGTATGTAAAATTATAGCTTAAAAAGTCCTTCAGTGTGCACCTCCAACCCAACAAATCACCATCTCCCCAACCAGATGGGGCCCACCTCATAGCATCCAACACTTTGTAGTTTGGGGGAAAATGAGTGAAAAGAGATCAAGATTTGAAGGAGGAGGTTAGTCTGAGAGGCATTCTGGTTCATTTTGTTCCTTGTCAGGGAGGAGTGACAGCTCTACCTATTCCAGCCAGTAATACACACTCCTCCTGCCTGTGCCCACCCGCCTTTTTTTTTTTTTTTTTTTTTGGTACAGGGGATTGAATCTTGGGGGGGCTTAACCACTGAGCCACATCCCCAGCCCTTCTTATCTTTTTTGAGACAGTCTAAGTTGCTTAGTGCCTCACTAAGTTGCTGAGGCAGGTTTTGAATTTGCAATCCTCCGACTTTGGCTTCCAGGGTCACTGGGAATACAGGGTGTGTCCCCACTACCACACTATCTGGAGAGAGTGGCTCCACTTGCACCCACCTGTGGTTTCACCCACAGTACATTCGCCCTCAGTTAGCAATTTGTGAATGGGTGCGCAATTGCTGAAGTCAAATGTTCTTTTTAAAGCTCACTTTGAGGACTGCGGACATAGCTTCATGGTAGAGCACTTGGCTACCTCTTGTGAGGCCTTGGGAAGAGAGGTGAGATTCTCAGTGGAATGTCTCTTTCACTTTCAGGAAACAAATGTGACTTGTGGGAAAAGCGGCACGTCCTGTTCGAGGACGCCTGCACACTGGCTGAGAAGTATGGCCTCCTGGCAGTTTTGGAAACATCCGCCAAGGAGTCCAAGAACATAGATGAAGTCTTCGTGCTGATGGCCAAGGAGCTGATTGCCCGCAACAGCCTGCACCTGTATGGGGAGGGCGGCCTGCACAGTCTGCTCACAGACTCCAGTCCAGTTCTTATAGCCCAGGGTCCGAGTGAGAAAAGCCACTGCACCTGCTGAATACGTGGGTGAGGCCAATTTGGAAAGCAGAGGCAGTCAGATACCCAGTGTCCCCTGTGTAGCACTGCAGGACAAATGCAGCCTTGCCACTGACCCCTGATCCCTCCAGCCTGAAGGAACAGCACTTCTGCCTTGACTCACACCACAGACTCCAAGGGAACACCATCATCTTTCTTAACTCCTAGTAAAATTTGAACACAGACTCCAAGGGAACACCATCATCTTTCTTAACTCCTAGTAAAATTTGAACTTATACAGGGGAAGGTCAAGGTTTGCATTTCCCTTCTTTTCTGCCCCACCCCCATCCCACCAGGTCAACTGCTTTCCCCTGGATTTCGCTTCTCAACTTGAAGATAGTGAAGGAAAAACAGGAGAGGATGTTTGGAACATTCTACAGCTCGGGCAGGGAAATGGGAGAAAGCCTGCCATGAAAAAACCAAAATGCTGTTGTCATGTTTCCCCCAACATTCACCCCTCAGTCTGCACTGGGGAGCAAGTCCTGTTACCTAAATACAAGCAACAGTGTCTTGCAGAACTGCCAGGAACCACCCACCTGAGGGAGATGGAGTCCCACTTGGTCTGGGTTGGGCTGATGGGGCACCTTTGCGACCATAAGGATATGAGGGATGCCTAGAATTTCTAAAACATCTACTGGATCAGAAATCAATTCTGGGGCTGGGCTGTGGCTCAGTGGCAGAGCGCTTGCCCTAGCATGTGTGAGGCACTAGGTTAGATTCTCAGCACCGCAAATCAATAAAGAAAAGATTCATTGACAACTAAAAATATATATATTTAAAAAAAAATTCTGAATTGAAATTAAATTGGCTTATAGAGGATTATAAAACTAGTGTTGTATCACTTCTTCTCTAAGATGTGGTCCAAGAGCAGCTGGATCCTTGGAGCTGGTGGGGGAATAGATCCTTGCTCTCAGAACTAAACACATAAGGTTGGCCAGGCAGGATCCAGGCAGCAGGGGATTCCAGAGCAGGCAGTAGGCCAGGGCCCCTCAACCTCAAGTGTCTAATACCCCAGTGAACAATGGCTATTCATCTGGCAGAGGCACCCGTCTCTGCTGATGACTGCAGCTGTCAGTTGCAGAGTCCCTGTGAGGGTCAGAAATGATGAGAAGGCACCGGAAAGGAACACACTCTTGGTTTTGACTCAGTGCTACAGAGAAGATGTACCCAACTGCAGGATGCTGCACTTAACCTGGGACGTCCCCATATCCTTTCTCCCAGAAGTCGCTGGCCATCCCTTCCTTTCCCTGCTCTGCTCTGAGTATCTCAGCTTCGTGTTTAAAAGGCTAAACCTTTTGGTACAGATGGTGGTGGAGAAGCATGCACCCCCAAATACTACCCAGCTCACTCTCAGCCCAGAAGTCAGTCTTTAAGACCACCTTTCTTCCTCCCACCAGCCCACTGCAGCCCCCGAGGTGTCCTCTAGCTCCCTTAGACATTTCCTGGTCCCTAGGAGTTCAATCTTAAATTCTGACCTTCAGGATTCACCAACATACTAAATCCCCCAAGATGAAGGGCAGTGCCTTCCCCCTGCTCTGCCTTCCAAAACACCAAGCACTTTTCCTTTTAACTTTGCAAGTCTTCACTCCTCCCGTTGAGCACCTCCATTCCTAGTTCAGCCAACCTGTTCAGTATGTGTCCCAAAATGAATGACTTGTCAAAGGTGCCTCTGGTTGCCAGCTGCTGTGGAACACAGCTGGGACCCCAGTCTCTATAGGAGCTTTCCTCCTTTTCTCCATAGGCCAGTGACAGCCTGAGGTCCCAGCCCTCTGAGGCATTTGCAGATTTGCATAATCACACAAACCCAGAGATAAACCCCTGAATTGTGCAGGTGTACACAGCAGCTAGGGAGACTGAGACAGGAGTTCAAAGCCAGCCTCAGCAAAAGCAAGCTGTTAAGCAACTCAGTGAGGCTGGGGACCTGGCTCAGTGGACAAGTGCCCCTGAATTGGGCCTTCAGCCAGTACTTTCAGCTCTTTGGAAGTTAAGGACATCAGGGGGAAAGGGCAATCTTCTAGGAACCCCTGAAGCCCCGCTCTAGGACAGCTGTCCTTCCAGCCTGGGACATCCTGGGAGACATATATCCACAGGCCTTCACATCCGGTCTTGGGTGATGGGAGGGCTCCACACCTCACTTAAGCACCTGAGCAGTTATGCTAAATCCCACAGAAGTTCTGGCACAAGTTCTGGACCTCATTTTTTTGGCTGTTGACTGACCTTTGTTTTATTTATTTCTATGAGTTGCCAAGAATCAAACCCAGTGCCTCACACATGCAAGGCAAGCGCTCTACCACTGAGCCACGACCCCAGCCCCCACATGACCTCATTTTTGCTGGAGTTGCAGCCCCTCCCATCAGCACCTTTCTCATTCCCTCCTCCACCTTTGTTCACAAAGGGGAAGCTTTGAGAACGCCTGCCAAACTCCCAGTTTCCAGAGAAAAGTAAGAATTTATATTAGAGGTCTGTGAGTTACCCCCCATCCACTGCCAAATTCTTCCTACCCAGTTAAAAGACTGTCTTCCTCAGTCAGTGGCCAACAGGGGCCTCCTGTGCTCAGGTGCATACATTGGTGTGCACATGCCCTGCCCCACCCCTGTGTTCAGTCTAGAAGCTCACACAGGTCTTGGCAGCTCTGTTCCACCCTTCAGGACTGACCCAGCCTGGTAAATGGTCAATAGTGATTATGCTGAGCAGGTGACCCCAGCCCTGGGCTTGAGCCACAGCTGTCCTTGTCCGTGATCCTCTTTGGATTCCATTTGCTGTGGATTCCATGTGGTTGCTTCACTGTTTTTTGTTTTGTTTTTGAATTTTGCAGTGCTGGGGATTGAGCACATGCATGCTAAGCATGTGCTCTGCCACTAAACTGCACTCTAGACCATGAACTCTCAAACTCTCATCAGGCACAAAAAAGGGGATGGCTGTGAAAATCTTTTGGAAGTATAAAGCAAGACAAAGTCAATGTAAATCATCTTCACCATTGCCCATCAGACATCAGAGAAGGGGGCCAGAGCTGAACCCTGGTCCCTAGACATACTTGATATTTTAGGTTACACCACCCAGAGGAAAAGGGGTACATTTCCCCCCATGTTCTACTAGTCCCTTGAGAATAAAACCCTTTTCTTTTCCATACCTTGGCACAAATATAACACAAAGGAATTCTTGAAAAACTCATGTTACCTGAAAATGCAAAAAAAACCAAAAACAAAACAAAACTTGTTTAACTTCTGTTAGAGACAGTATTTTCCCATGGAAGAAACCCTGCCTATGCCCAGCCTTAAGAAGGCCCTGGTTGGTGCCACCCCTCAAACTTCCAATGAAAGAATCATGGCAGGAAATATCAAGTTCTGAGGGTTCTCAGAAGGAAGGTTCATGAGATCCTGCCATTTGCAACAGCATGGATGGACCTGGTAGAGTTTACACTAAAAGAAATAAGCAAGGCACAGGAAGACAAATACAACACAAACTCATTTATATGTGTAAATGTGAGCCCTTAGCAACTTAGCCAGACCTTCTGGAAAAAAAATTTAAAAAGAGCTATGTCGGGCTGGGGATGTGGCTCAAGCGGTAGCGCGCTTGCCTGGCATGCGTGCGGCCTGGGTTCGATCCTCAGCACCACATGCAAACAAAGATGTTGTGTCAGCCGAAAACTAAAAAATAAATATTGAAAATTCTCTCTCTTTAAAAAAAAGAATAAATAAAATAAAAAGGGCTATGAATATAGCACAGAAAAGCACCTCTGGGTTCAGTACCAAAAGTAATAATGTAGTAAAGGGTACAAAGTTTCAGTTAGACAGGAGGAATCAAATCTAGTTTTTTGGATTTGGGGAAGGGGAGGAGTTTTATCACTTAACTGTATACCCAGCTGCCCACGCACCCTTTTAACTTTTTAGACACAGTCTAAATTGCTTAGGGCCTCAAGTTGCTGAGTCTGGCCTGGAACTTGCAATCTTCCTGACTCAGCTTACTGAGTCACTGGGATTACAGGGATGCGCCACTGTGCCCAGCAAGAATCAAGTTTTTGCACAGCAGGGTGACTACAGTTAATAACTGTACTCAAATAGCCAAGGATAAATCTCAAATGCCTCACCCCAAAAATAATAGAGTAATAGAGTAATTAGTTATGTGCCCAGCACTGTAGCATACTAATTCAATAAATCTTTTTCTAAATTTATTTATTTATTTACTTACTTACTTACTTGCTTATTTTGGTGCTAGGGATCAAACCCAGGACGTTATGCATGAGAGACAAGCACTCAACCAACTGATCTACATCCCCAACCCCTCAATGAATCCTTTTAACTAGTTTTTGAAGGTACTATTTTTTACATAAGAATATAAATTGGGCTGGGGGTGTAACTCAGTGGTAGAAAACTTGCCTAGCAGGCATGAGGCCTATCCCCAGCACTGCCCAGCCCCCTGCAAATGTGACTGTATTTTTAAGAATAGTTTCCATTCCATTTTTCTTTTCTTTTTGTGCCGCTGGGAATGAAACCAAAGGCCTCACTCATACTAAGCACACACTCTACACCTGAGCTGCACCCTCCAGGCCATTTTTAATTTTTGATACAGGATCCCTTAGTTGCAGGGGCTGGCCTTGAACTTGTGATCCTCCTGCTTCAGCCTTCCAGGTTGCTTGGGATTACAGGTGTGTATCCACCACATCTGGCTTTAATTCATTAAAAAAAAAAAAAAACCTTCACATGGGTTGCAGTAGCAGAGCCCTTGCTGCCTAGCATGCTCAAAGCCCCGAGGTTGATCCTTAGTCCTGAAAAAAAGAAAAAAGAAACTCACAAAATAATTATGAAGAAAAATATTCTTTCAAAATGTCAATTATGAGCTGGGTGCACGCCTGTAATCCCAGTAGCTCCGGAGGCTGAGGCGGGAGGATCATGAGTTCAAAGCCAGCCTCAGCAATGGCAAGGCCCTAAGCAACTCAGTGAGATCCGTGTCTCTAAATAAAAATTCAAAATAGGGTTGGGGATGTGGCTCAGTGGCCAAGTGCTTCGGAGTTCAATCCCTGGTACAAAACAAAAACAAAACCAAAAACCAATCATGTGGTGACTTGTGACTTACTTAGGAAATGAAGCAGGATCCACTACAAGCACAGGGTACCAGGAAAGCCACAGAGCCTTTTGCTGACCAAGGCAGCCTAGAGTCAGTCAGTCCTGCAGATTCTACCACAGGAGAATAACTGGATGGTGCCAGCCAGTAAGCTTCCCCTGTGTCTCCCAAACATTTCTCAGCAGGCTAGATGACTTAAGAAGGTGTCACTTTCTCAGTGAATCTATACCCACAGAAATGTGGCTGAGGAACTGATGAGAGAGTCAATGAAAGGAACATATTATTTTCTGATACCTGCATGTTTTGAAATAGCTCATTACACAAAACAGTCAACTTTTTTTTTTTAATTGTTTTATTTGGGAAAAGTGCTTCTTACAAAAGGGCAGCTGCAAAATACAGAGACCTCTGCAACAATTACTTGTTTTTTCTTAAAGTGAAAGAATGAGTGGGATCCAAGGAACCAAAGCAGTAGATGGACAAATCAGGAGCATCTCCCAAGTTATTTTCAGGAAACAAAGCAACAAAATGCAAAGGTAAACTTTCCCATCAAGGAATTCTAACAACTTAACTTCAGCTTGTCTTGTGGATTACCACGCCCTCCCCTTTAGTGGAAAAAAAGTGTGACTTATTACCGCAAACCAATCACTCCACTACAATAAACACCTTAGAACATAGTTTTGAATTACTTCCATCTACCTGCAAAGCTCAGGGGTGGAAAGAGGCAATACCCACAAAAACAAACACAAAAACCTGACAACAGAACCCCTCAAACAGGACAAAAGTTTTTCCAAAAGTGCCTGGACTGGAAAGGCTACACCATGAAACATTAAATAAAACTGTGCATCCAAGACCCAGTCTGTGTTGATACATGGGATAACCAGTCATTTATCCACTATGGCTGACCCCATTCCTCTAGCATATAGACAGAGCTTGCGCTGCTATAGCAACTATCTCCAACACACTGCTTTGCCCTTTAAGATCTACCTGCCACATGAGGCTGAAACCACTAAACCAAGTTTGTCCACTAAGGCTAAAAAGACTGTATCTATGCAGGGACAGGAAGCTCATGCTCACACCAAGCCCTTGGGAGTCAACTGCCAATCCTGCACTGATGGTGTGCCACTTATCTTTCATGTGTGTTCTTTCAAATGTTCCCAGCATGCTAAAGTCAATACATTCACACCTGGTTCTCTTTACCCAGTAGTACCCCTTATGTGCAATTAAACAAGAGACCAAAACCACAGAACAAGCATGTGGTGGAGGGGATTATAGGGGAGGGAACTGATACAAAAACACAGATGTGCACATTTTACCAGAAACCTCAAGGACCCACCTCCTATGTCTGCAGAAGGCTACTTGCCAGCCAGCTTAGGTGCCTTCACCCATCACCCCTACGCTTGGACCCCAAAGCACGGCTGGTGCTTTTGCTCCTGAACCTGGGGTCCTGGAAATGAGTGCAGAAAGTCCATAGATACAACCTGGCTGAAAACAGATGACGCAACAAACCTACCCTAACTGTCTGACAGTTAAATTCATGTTACAAAAAAACTAACTTTAAGATTTATTTTTGTAACTTTTTGAAACAGAGAAAACAGACACTCCTTGGGGAAAGGGGAGGGGAGCAGCAGGCCCTGGGTAAGTGATCACGACAGCACCTGGAGTGGAGAGGCCTGCCTAGGAGAGCAACACGCACTGCCACGCGGCACAGGGGACAGCTACTGTCTGAGGCTCGCAGACCAGTTCCCGTGCCACTCAAAGCTGCTATAGGTCCAAGTCATAAAAATCTTCCAGCTCATCGTGAAACAAGTCCCACTCGTCCTCAGAGTCTGTCAGCTCGTCGTCCCCACCTGCAGCCAAAAGCATAAGCAACATCTCGCCCAGCTCAAAGGTGACAACCTCCTCTTCATCGTTGTCAAAGGGGTTGCTGTTCTCTCTTTCCTCAATGAGTTCCCAGAAGTGGTTCCTTCGTTGGGCCTGTAAAAAACAAGGCCATGATAGGGGTAGCACTGCTGAGTAGTGTCTTCTATTCTGTTGCTTATAAGGCAAACCATCCAGCACACAGAGGGCATGACGAACCAGACTTCTTACTTACGATCCATCTTACCAATCCTCCCCTCTGGGTACTTGTTGCCAACAGTTTAGGCTAGGGCCTTCCACACTGTCTTTTTTTTCCTTTCCTATCCCTCCCAGTTTTCCAAGGTCTGCCTCCTCCTTTCATCCTCTCCTCCAGTCTCACTCCCAGCTCTGAGAGCTAATCTTGGCTTTCCCCCTTCCTTCCCCAGTGTTCAGACTCAACTGATCGTGGAATTTCCCCTTCTTTAGAAAAACAGCGAGAGTTACCCGGTATCTGCTTGATGTTCCCACTTTCTGTCTCTGTGGCTCCTCTCTACGGCCATCAGGGTACGCATGCTTGTAAAAACAGTTCCCTCCAAATGGACAGCTCCCACGTCCTTCATCAAAATACCTGCACGCCTTGTTGCTGGAAAGGAAAATATCGCAACCCTTATTCACAGTGGACTTCAGGCCTATATCCAGGGTTTCTTTAAACAGGTAGTAAGGGTAGAACCCGGATATCAGTTCACAGCCCTCCCCAAAGTGTGTTTTTATAAACGTGTGCTAAAGCATGAAACACTAACACAAAGTCACTGTTCGAATCTATGCTGTTTACCAACTCAAGGATCACGTTCCAATAGAAAGGAAAAATCTTCTAGAAAGCCAACACGTAAAAATTAATATAGGACAACTATGACATGACTCAGAATAAGGTAGAACCCATTCATGGTCTTTAGGTATCAACAGTAGAGACATCATTATAAGGCAGTCCCTTGGCAGGTACCTCAAGGACTGTGTTATACAGCAAGATACAAAGTGGGTAAGTGGTATGAGGGTGACAAAATAAACTGTACTGGGAAGCAAAAGAAAGGGTAGGAAGGAGGTAGGAGTGTGTAATGCAGCACTGATCTTCCAAAGTGAACCCAAGCTGCTGGGCTCTCGGCTTGAGAAAAGGCTGCAGTGCTCATACCTCATTGCCTCCTTGTATTTCTGAATGAGTTTCTGCTTCTCTTCTTTCTCTTCCACCCAGTACTCACTTGGAATGACAAAGTTAGATGTGATCCGGCATTCTGGGCAGGACCTGGGAAACAATGAACAGGCTGCAATGCAAATCCCCCTTTACAGACCCACTCTTAAGGACACACCCTGGTGTGTCACCTCCAGATTTAAGGGCTTAACTGAGAGGCACATGGGCATTTCCTGAAAGGGTTCCACATACTGTCAAACAACTGACCCTTTCTTTGAAGGCAAGACAAAGTCCTTCATAAATTCAAGTCAATGGCTAGCCAGTTCATTTTTTAAAAATAACTTAGATTAAAAAACAAAACAAAAGAAGACATTTCACACAGACTCCTTTTTCTTTCGTTTAAATAAATTTATTTCTTGTAACTTTGCTCTGTTTAGATTATGTAGTATTTGTTCAGTTATGAGAACAATCTTTAAAGGATGGTGGATTATTGGCTAGCTTAATGGATGGAATAGGAAAAGTGGAAAATGTAAAACGTCAGGAAACATACATTCAGAGCTAGATAAGTTTGTTCACGGAGCCTAAACTGGCTAATCCATTAAACACAATCTCCTCAGAAAAAGCACAAAGATTCTACTAACTGATACATAGGGTTTCCTCATTCAAATAAAAGTAGACCAACTAACCTAGCAGCTAGCTGAAATACAAAGAAGAAATCCCAATTAGAGTACCCCAATTTCAAGATAAAATGCATGCATTTAAATGCGGTCCATCTGGTTGAAAGTTGGCACAAGGTACTAAATTCTTCCCCAAAATAGAAAGCACAAACGAAGATTGGGGAGGAGTCTCACTTTATGATCTTGCTCTCAAATTGCTTAGCACTCCTCCACTTGCGAATACACTTGAGACAGTAGGTGTGGTTGCAGTTGGAGAGGATCCCAAAGCGGCGCTCGCTGGGGTTGGCTTTCTCATAGACCACCTCCATGCAGATCCCACACACCATGTCCTTGCTGCGCTGCACAGCAAAAGACAGCTCCATGTCCTTCTCGTGGGC
The DNA here is from genome assembly GCF_047511675.1 of Marmota flaviventris. Lineage (NCBI taxonomy): Eukaryota > Metazoa > Chordata > Mammalia > Rodentia > Sciuridae > Marmota > Marmota flaviventris. The sequence goes on along the minus strand of NC_092498.1, from coordinate 14,747,829 downwards.
CTCAATGCAAGACTAGGAGAAGGAAGAGATGAGAAGCATCCTGAAAGACTTCCACTCCACAGTTCATGAATGTTCAGACAATCAAATCATTAAATGAAATGTTTTCCTAATTTGACTTGAAAGTAAGTTTTGTTCACAAGTAAACATAAGTGAAATGAAATTATCAGACTCCACAATACTGTAAAATCAAACTGTGAGGACTCAACTCCAGAAACTGAAAAATTACCCTATATTTTCTATCCTAAACTTGAAGCTCCACTGTTTTTTCCTACGTTAAAGATGGTTTTTCATGCTTAAGAGATTTTCTGGCTTCTAGTTGGATAATGTTATCAGTATTAAGATTCTAATTTAAAAACTGTCAGAAAATAAAGGTAAAGGAAATCATGTACCAGGTACATAATCTTCATATGCTATTTATTGGCAGTGTCGGGGACTGAAGTCAGAACCTCACAGCTACTAGTCAAGAATTCTAATACTGAGCCATACTCCCAGGCCCTAATATGCCTTTAAAAAAAAAAAAAAAAACTGCTTTACTGAGATAATTCACACACCATGTTATTCACCCATTTAAAAACTGTACAATTAGGCTCAGTGGCAGAACACCTGCCTTGCACATGTAAGGCACTGGGTTAGATCCTCAGCACCACATAAAAATAAACAAAATAAAGATATTGCATCATTCTATAACTAAAACATATTTTTAAGAAATTGTACAGTTAAATCTTTTTTTGATATTCAGTTGTACAAAAAATTACCTTAAAATTAATAATAGAATGTTTCCATTACCCCTAAAAAGAAATCCCATACCCATTAGCAGTTGCTTCTTTTCCCTCAAAATCCCCAAGTCCTGGGGCTGGGGATATAGCTCAGTAAGTAGAGTGCTTGCTTTGCATGCACAAGGCCCTGGGGGGTTTTAGTACCCAGCACCACACCACCACCACCACCACACCCACCCCCCAAAATCCCCATCTCAGCAACCACTGTTCTGTGGATTTGCCAGTTCTGTGGTCTTTTATGACTGGCTTTGTTCACTTATTATGTTTTCAATCTTATGTGATATTCTTAGTATTTTGTTTCTTTTTAATGTTGATAAATATTACACTGGGTGGAATACATTTTATTTATCAATTCAGATGATAGACACACTTCGGTTGTTTCCATTTGGGGACTGTTATGAATAATACTACTATAAAAAATCTATCTACAAATTTTCACGTGGACATCAAATACTTTTTTAATCTATAAGAAACATGATTATAGAAAATACAAAATGCAGAAGAGCCATTCATAATCCCACATAACCACTTAATGTTAGTATATATTCCCTTGTCTATTCCTAAAACCCTTTGTTTTTACAGTCTTCAGAGGTAGGTCCTACTACCCCTCAATATATAGTTAAAAGGACTTTTTTTTTTCCTTTTTCTTTTTTTGGTATTGAGTCACTCTATCACTGAGCCACACCGCAGCCCCTTTTTTGTTTTATGACAGGGTCTTATGAAGTTGCTGAGGCTAGCCTCAAACTTGTGATACTCCTGCCTCAGCCTCTTTAGTTACTGGGATTACAGATGGGTACCATCATACCCAATTTGAAATGTGAATTTTAAAAGTAAATCATATGGAATGTTAATCTCAGAAAAGCTATTATTAGAAAAAAAAAAGAAAAACATTTAAAAGCCCACAGTTTGAGGTTCTGGAAGCAAGACCTTTTTTTGTTGTTTCTTTTTTGGTTTGATGCTAGGGATTGAACTTAGGGATTTGCATATGCTAACCAAGGGCTTCTACCACTGAACTACATCCCTAGCCTCTAGAAACATAACTTCTTGATAAAGCATTCAAGAAGCTCAGAGAAGAAACACTTCTACTTACTGAAAACCATTCAATTCAAATGCTTTTCTAAAATGAACTGACATTGTGAAAGGGCAAATACAGCTTCTTACACCTGAAAACACAGGCGTCTCCCTGAAGACTTACTTTGATGTGCTGTGACCTCTGGGCTGCATCCATCGGGTGGAGGACTTGCAGCCCACACATGTCACACGAGTCTCCGTGGAGATACACACAGTTCTCCCCATAGCGGCACTCTCCCACTGCAGCATAGGGGCAAAGCTGCTTCTTAGTTTCCACTGCAGTTTGCTCTTTCTCTGATTCTTCCTTGGTCACTGAGCCCTGCAGGGGTGCTTCAGTGCAGGAAGGGGCAGCTGAAAATGTGTAAGAGGGTAGTAAAGGTCCAAAAGGATAAGGCATATTAAGAACTATAAGGTACTGAAACCTAACTGAAAAGAAAAAAAAAAAAACAAAACTTAATTAAACTCAAAACAGTCTACTAAACTGCAGGACCTCCTGCATGCTAGGTAAAATGCTACCACTGAGCTATATTCCCACCCTTTTTTATGTTGAGATAGGGTTTACTACGTTGTCCAGGTGGGCTTCAAACTTTCAATTCTGCTCCCTCAGCCTCCCAAGTAGCTGAGATTAAAGACATGCACCACCACACCCAGCTTTTTTGGGCCCTTTTTATTGAGACAGGGTTTCACTAAGTTGCCAAGACTGGCCTCAAACTTGATTCTCCTGCCTTAGCATCCCAATTACAGGTGTGCACCACCATGTCCAGCTTAATTTCTTTACTTTTTCAAGATATTTTTCTCTAATAATGACATTTCCAAGATAAGGCTTGTTATATGATTTTTGAGTCATACTATTTCAAAATAAGTAGTTATTTTTTAAAAAATTAAAAAGTAGGTTATGGAAGAGAGGCATCAGTTTTCTTGAACATTCTGAATTTATTACTTATTGGGATTCAAAAAGTTTGTTTCACTGCAAAAGTTTGTTTCACTCCATCTGTAAGTCCTAGGTTATCCAATTTAAAGTGAGAATTAGGCTAAATATGAAGACTGGAAGCAGGAAGACTGTGAAAACTCAGTTTAATTGATGAACTACCTCTTTATATTATATTATTCTTTAGAATACTTACTACGTCCACAGTAGGGCTGCCCAGGAACAAACTCAATGGCATTCACCCAGTCCTCTGAACCTGCTCCTACTGTTGGATAGTTTGAATTTCTTGACTCAGCTTCGCCTGTATTCATTTCGACAAGCGGTCCAACCACGGATGAGAGACTCGAGGAAGCAGCAAGGGAAGGTTTTGCAATTAGATCTGTAGCAGTCGCTTCTTCCTGTTTCAATGGCTTGCTATGTTCATATCTGGGGGGGAAAAAAAGTAAAAAGCAAGCAGTTATGGCTGGGGATATAGCTCAGCAGTAGTAGAGTCCTTGCCTTGCATGCACAAGGCCCTGGATTCAATCCCCAGCAACCCCCGCCCAACACACACACACAAAGTGTGTGACACAAAGTGTGACTCTGTAGTCATTAAAGAGTGAGGCTGTGCTGATGTGGAATAGTGTCTAAAATATACTATTTAGTGAAATAAATAAGCTGCAGAGCAACAACAACAAAAAACAAGCCTTCTGCCAGATTACCCCTATAATCCCCAAGACTCAGGAGAATAAGGCAGTAGAATCACAGGTTCAAGGCCAGCCTCAAGCAAGACTCTCACAATATAAAACAGGCCGGGGGACCTAGCTCAGTGGTAGAGCAAGGCTAGGTGCAATTCCCAATACAAAAACAAATAACAAAATCAAAAAACAGCCTTTAACCAAGTTTGGCCTATAGGCCACCCACCCCTGCTATAAACCACTTATTACTCTTCAGGAAGTTTCAGCTAGTTAACAACCTACAGTTCCCATGGTAACTCTGCTAAAGAAACCACATCCCAAACCAAGTGAATGATTAATCAAACCAAAATGGACACTGAGGGCTGGGAGTAATGCTCAGTTGGTAGAGTGTTTGCCTCACATGCACAAGGCCCTGGGTTCAATCCCCACAAAAATGAAAAAGAAAAAAAAAGTGTACAAATCACCTTTAAAAGATACATATGTACTTTCTTATATTTCCTTTTTCCATAGTCTTTCATGGAGTATTTCCCAAACTTTTGCCCCATATAGTCTCTCTTCCCTTTTCAATCTGTAAATCACTAAACCTATCTCCAAATATAGAAAACAAAACAATTACTTCCTTCATGGAGGAACTTACTGCTTGAGAAAAATGCTGATAATTCAGGCTTTGTGCTACTATTTTCATTCAGACAAAATAAATTAATTTTGTTATGTACTAAATCTAAATCTTAACTTCTCAAATATCTACCTTACCTAACAGCCTTCGCAATGAAACAGTATTAACCATGGGTCTATTTATGCTTACATCTAAGAAAGAAGAATTTGGCAAACCTTTGCTGAGCTGCTCTGTATTTAATCACTATATTCTATTACCTCAAACATTCACATTCCAACTCTTAGGTTAGGTAACCTTTTTTGGCTTGAAGTATAAGTGAAATGAGAATCCTGCTATCAGCTTCAAAAACCCTATGCACTGTGTTCTGGGGTGGAATTATATGAGCTGAGGGGAAGGAACTATCAGGAATAGGCTCTTTCATGGGCTGGGGATATAAATGAGATGAGTACTTGTGCACGTAAGGCCCTTGGTTCGAATCCCAGCACCAAAAAAATAAAGAATATGCTCTTTCATTTGTTTCATTTCACTTCATTGTCAAAGATCAGTGAAGGACTACTAGGGATATGGGGATATAGTTCAGTGGTCGTGCACTTGCCTAGCATGCCTCTGGGCCTGCTTTTGACCAGCACCATGATTTTTTTTTTTAATCTATATTTATCCATTAACAGAATCTCAGAATAGCTGGGCATATAATGCTATTCACACCTATAATGCCAGTGGCTGGGGAAGCTGAGGCAGGAGGTTCGTGAGTTCAAAGCCAGCTCAGCAAAAGCGAGGTGCTAAACAATTCAGTGAGACTCTCTCTCTAAATAAAATACAAAATAGATCTGGGGATGTGACTCAGTGGTGGAGAGATCCTGAGTTGAATCCCTGGTACCACCCAAGCCCTCAAATCTCAGAATAAACTTGCTTTTGTTTGATAATTTTAAAAATTATGTAATTTATATTGTGGGGATTGAACCCAGGGCCCTGTTTTGAACATGCTAAGTTAGTACTCCAGCACTGAGTTATACCCACAGCCCTTTAATTTTCTGTTTTGATTCAGGGTCTCACTAAGTTGGTCGGGCTGGCCAAGAACTTGTCAATCTTTTGTCTCAGCCTCCCAAAGGACTGGGATTCCAGGTATGCAACATCATACCCAGCTTAGAGGAAACCTTCATTTTAAGTTTTTCAAAAACCTTCTCATTTGATGGCAGGGACCTTGTTTTATTTATACTGAGTAGATAGAATGGCTCTTAATGTATGATTGACTACAAAAAAAACTGCTTCGGCACGTTCATCTCAGTTTTCTTTTTTCTCTCTTTTTTTTTTTTTTAATATTGGGGATTGAATAATCCAGAGTCTCACTATATTGGTGAGGCTGCCTTGAACTTGCAAATCTCCTTCCTATGCCTCCCCAACAGAAAGTCACTTCTTTACTATTAACACAAGACATCAAAAAACCTAAATTTCCTTCATTGGGAAACTCACATCTGCTAAAATATTGCAGCCTCATCAAAACTGGACACCTGGGCCGGGGTTGTAGCTCAGTGATAGAGCAATTGCCTAGCACACATGAGGCACTAGGTTTGATCCTCAGCATCACACAAATAAAATTAAGGAATTATGTCCATATACAACTTAAAAAAAAAAACAGGGCACCTCCTCACTCCTTGGTCAAAATTCTCAGTCTCCTTTCCTACAAAGAAGCCCTCTGAATACAGGGGAAGACTGAAAATGGGCTTCTATACTTAGTTTCTAAGAAAACAGAATGCCCTTTGGAACTGCAAAACTGCATGAAAAATAAAATGACTTAACAGGTAGACCTAGGCCAGATTTCTACGATCTTTACCTTCAATTTCCCATTCATTCCACCTGTATGGTCCAATCAGATGAACACTACTTCTGTATCTTTTCCTATTCTGTCCCAGTTTATTCTCCAAAGCCCTCTGCTGGGCACTTTTTCGTGGGAGGTGGGGAAAGGTTTACTAGGGTTTTAACCCAGGGGTGCTTAACCACTGAACCAAACCGTATCCCCAGCCCTTTTTTTGAGATAGAATTTCACTAAGTTCCTTATAACCTAGACAAGTTTCTATAAGGCTGACTTTGAACTTCCTCAGCTCTCAATATAGGCATGCGACACAGGGCCCAGTCTGATGGGCACTTTAGAGTCTCCCCTAGTCATTGTTGGAACAGTTCTCAACTGTCTGGAACCCAGTCCAAGAAATCTAGCTCCTCCATAATTAGCCTAGTATAGAACATCTGCAGAAACTGTTACTTTTGTACTCTAGCACATGAACCCAATAGATGACACTTTTTTTTCTATTAATGTCAATAGAATTGGCTATGACACTGTCACTAAGTCTTACCAAATATAATCATCTAAAATATGTCCAAACGTTTTGATAACAGGAATCCCTTTCAAAAAGGTGGAGCTTGATTCCTCTCCCCTTGAATGTGGTTTGGATATAGTTCAGAATTTAGCAGAAGTGACAACATGTGACTTCTGAGACTACGTCATAAAAGGCATTGTGGCTTCTCCTGCCCCCACTGGAGTCACTGCCTCTGGAGAAGACAGCTGCTAAGCTGTAAACATACTAAAGCAGCCCTATGAAGGCCCCCCTGGCCACCAGCCATGAAAGTGAGCCACTTTACAAGCTGTTCTCCAACTCCCATCAGGCCTTCAGATGACTGTCACAATGGTCAAATCTTCACTGCCATCTCCTCAAAGTCTAAGCTAGAACTACCCAGCCAAGCCACTCACAGATTTCAGACTTCCAGAAAACTGTGGGATAATAAATGTTTGTTAATTTACTCTGCTACATTTTGGGGCAATTTGCTTAACATCATTGGATAACTAAACACCTAAACATTTTCTTAACAGTGAAGATTTAAAATAACAACAACAAAAAACTGTGCCTAGTTTCTAATCAGAACCCACCACTGCTGAATTCCAATGTAAGGAACTCAATGAATAACAGTAGAGATTACTTAATAACTAATACCTCTTGGTTTTCTAACATTCTAAGAAAGGTATTAGAGACATTTCTGAAAGAGTTCCCTAAGTTGTAACTGCTCCTGAGTTTACAAGATTCAGGAAGTAAGACAAAATGACAAGCCCTCTAACTAGTAACCTAACAGCTAGAGGTTTAGCTGCATGGTAGAAGGCATGAAGTGTGAGGCTCCAGGTTTTGTGCCCAGGACAGGGGTGGGAGTGAGGAGTCTAATGCACCATTCCAAAGGCCTAAGAATCCACTCTCCATAATTCATAATAGTAGAGAATGATTGAATCCCATCTAATTTAGTCAAACATGTGCCTCATTCTTTGTTTTGAAAAGCAAATGCCATATACAAACACATATGCTTTCCTAACATACAGTTCTGGGTTCAATTCCCAACAATGAAAAAAAAAAGTAATACATTCCTTCTAGGATATCTTTCCATACACTAACATTTCTAGGGAGTTTTATTTATTTATTTATAATGCTGGGAATTACACCTAGGGCCCCTTGCATAGCAGGCCAAGTACTCTTTCTACTAAGTATAACCTAGCCCTAAAGCACTGTTTTAAATACATTATATAATGAAGCTATTAAAATTATGTATCTAGAGCTAGGGTTGTACTCAATGGTAGAGCGCTTGCTTGCCAAGCATGGGCAAAGCACTGGGTTAGATTCTCAGCACCACATATAAATAAATAAAGGTCCCTCAACAACTAAAAAAATAAGTGGAATAAAATTATGTATCTAGGGCTGATGATATAGCTCAGTTGGTAGAGTGTTTGCTTTACATGCACAAGGCCCTGGGTTTGATCCCCAGCATCAAAAAAAAAGCTGTAGCTGTAGCTTAACGGTATAGTGCTTGCCTAGCAGTGTGTGTGGCACTGGGTTCAAGCCTCAGCATCACAGAAAAATAAATCAAAAATAAAGGTATAAAAAATATTATGTAATTACTTTCATTGTTTTCTCCCAACACATCCCTGAATGAAATGAACTTAGCTGGGAGCCCTGGCTCAAGAAAGCAACTCAGGAGGCTGAAGCAGAAGAACTGCCAAGTGAGGCCAGTCTCAGCAATTTAGGAGGCTCCAAACAACTTGGTAAGACCTTATCTCAAAGGCAGTGGATGCACTTGATGATAAAGTGTCCCTAGGTTCAACTCCTAGTATCAAAACAAAATAAAAAATTGATAAACAGATTCTTACCTGCAGCGGTCTCCATAAATACAGTACCCACGTTGAAAATACTTGCACACTACACCATACGGACTGTCAGAGAGGTCATGCGAGTAGCGACAGTTATCTCCTTCCTTACAAACCCCATGCATAAAATACCTGTGAGACAAAGGACCACAAAACTAGATTAAAAAAGGCTAAAGCCAGTCCTCAAAGATCCACTACTAATATATTCTTCTAGTAAATACACAATAGTGATAAATTAATAGAGTATACCTAGATCATGTGCCAGAATGAACCATTTGAGTACTACCATAGGCTGCCCATAGAGCTAGGCAACAATTTAGATTTTAAACATTCATCTTTTCACTGCAGGTCAAGTCTGACTACTGTCCTCATTTTACAGTCCTAGGGAGGTGGCCTCTTATTTTCCACTAACTTTAGCCTTAAGAGCAGCTCTATCTGTAAAACAAATCAAAGAAACCAAATAGACTGAAAAGGGAAACCATCCTGCCAATTGTCTTTAAGAATTACAGGTGGAAGGGCTGGGGTTGTGGCTCAGTAGTAGAGAGTTTGCCTAGCATGTGTGAGGCACTGGATTTGAGCCTCAGCACCACATTAGAAAAAAAAATACATAAAATAAAGGTATTGTGTCCATCCACAACTAAAAAAAAAAAAAAATTTAAAAAAAAAAAAAGAATTATAGGTGGAGGTAACAAGCAGCTTCCAAAAACCACACAGAATACAAGTGAATCTAGACCAGCAGCAGGAATATTACCTGAGAATCTGTAGAAATGCAGACTCTACCTAGGGCCTCCTCAATCAGCACTGGGCGTGGGACCCAGCAATCTCTTCTATAAAGTCCTGGATGGGCTAGGGAAATGATAACAGTCTTTCTTTTTTTTTGGCAACCTTGATCCAAAAAGTGAACAGACTCCTCCAACTTCCTATCACTGCCTCCTATCTGGGGTTCAGTTTTTAATTCTTCGGTCCTTTCTCGATCTCTTTCTACTAAGCAGGGTTATAAAGATTTGAGTTCTGCGGCCCGGATTCGATCCTCAGCACCACATACCAACAAAGATGTTGTGTCCACCGAGAACTAAAAAATAATATTAAAAAAATTCTCTCTCTCTCTCTCTCTCTCTTTAAAAAAAAAAAAAAAAAAAAGATTTTTTGAGTTCTGGAAGGCCAGAAGTTCCATAACATGCATCTACACATGGCTGGTATAAAGTAAGAAAACTTGTAGATTGACCTTGTAGAGGACAGTGCTATGATGAGAGTCATACATTTATCAGAAAATGGTAGGCAAAAAGGTGGAGATGTTAAAGCACAATGCACCTAGTGAACTGAATATTTATAGAAAGTAGATTCACATTTATCTAAGATGCCTTCCAGAAGGCAGCGGGGATGGGGGTGGGCTGGGGATGCAGTTCAGTAGACATGCCTAAGAGCATGTGCTCAACATGAGCAAGGCTCTAGGTTGGATCCCCACCACCACCACCACCACAAAAGGTTACTCCAAGTTTTCAGAGATTACAAACCTTCTATGTGACAGTCCCAGATACATGAAAAGAAAAAAAAAATCTTGGTGCAAACGGTTATATAATTATCAAGACCCTTAGTATTCTAGGATTACAGTCCATAACAAAATATAAGAATGAAGTCAAATTAGAGGTATAATTAGCCTAATTCCAACTGCTATTAGATTTTAACTTTAACTAACACAGGTCTGAACTTTTGCTCAACTGCAAAACTACTTTCCACAAGCTATCCAGCTGTCTGAGCACTACACAACCCTATTTACTTTGTTTATGAAAAGAATATAATAAAATTAGACACACTTGGGAGGCTGAGACCCTAATCAACTTAGTGAGACCCTAAGCTATATGGGGGGGCTGGTGATGTGGCTCAGTGTTGAAATGCTTCTGGATTCAATCTCTTGCACCAAAAATAAAATTAACAAAATTGGACCCAATTTTGGCGGAATGTTTCTACCAAACTTGTACCGATAGGTAATTTCTGACTTCATAAATGGACAAAAAGACTTAGAAATGAAAGTCAACAACCAATTACAAGCACTACAAGATAGTCATACTTCAAAGTAACAAGTTATTCATTTGAAGCACTGCCTTGGAAAACAGCTCAGTGCAAAACCATTTACTCCCACACTTCACACATAAGACAAAGGGGTCTGTGACTTTGGTATGTCTTTGGGGTGTGTTTGATACAGGGGCTGGGGCCCATCAGTAGAGTGCTTGCCTAGCATGTGTGAGGTGCTGGGTTCAAGCCTCAGAACTACATAAAAATAAATAAAATGAAGGTATTAAATAAATAAATGTCAGAGATACTGATATAATTTTAAGGCTTGATAAAAGTTCTACCCAGTGGTATAAAGGTGTATTAAGAACTATAATGCAAATAATAATAGCAATAACAATAATAATAAAAAAGCTCATGTATAATAGTATAATTTGGAGGACATACTTTATATACAGAGTTATGAAAAATGGTGTTGTGAATGGATAATTATGATTGTAATGCATTCCACTATTGTCATGTATGTATTTAAAAAAAAAAAAAAAAAGTTCTACCCAGAGACCTCAAGCTGGGAAGAGAAGATGGCTCTTAAGTCTCAGGCACAGTAGTAGATATTAGGTGCTAGGGATTGAGCCCAGAGCCTTGCTAGGCAAGGCTATGGTAGGCAAGCACTCTACCACTGAGCTACATCCTCAGTCCTTTTCAATTCAAGAGAGGGTCTCACTAAGTTGCCCAAGCTTGTGATCATGCTGTCTCAGTCTCAGTATCTGGGATTACAGGTGTGTTGTTCTGTTTTGTTCTTAAATCTTATTTTGCCATGCTCTCATTCATGAATTGTTTGTTCCACTTGGGCTTATGATGCTGTTGATTATGTCAAAGTACATCTTCCAATACTCATTCTGATCGCTGGTGACCTTTATTTTCTCAACCAGTAGTTTCAAGGTACTCCAACACTTCTCCTTACCACTTTTATAACACCATGGATAAGAACTGATCTCTAAATCAGGAGGCCTAGGACAGTGCAGCAGGGCCTATTAACACTTTGGCTAAAAACTTAGTATAGCCTGTAAGCCAAATTATCTTAAAACAGTAACAAATCATTTAGGAATCTAAAACAAGATGGATGCAGTTGTACACTGTGATTAAAGGTGTGTACAACTTAAGCCTGGCAACTTAGTGAGACCCTGCAGTTGTACACACCTTTAATCACAGTGACTCAGGAGGCTGAGGTAGGAGGATGGCCAGTTCAATGCCAGCATCAGAAACTTAATTTAAAACACTTCTCAAAATAAAAAGGGATAGGGATGTGGTTCACTAGTAAAGTGCCCCCCCAGAACCAAAAATTAAAATACATTTGATTCTGACTCCTTCCTGTTTTAAATTCTACTGAAACATTTCCCCAGCCCTTTTTATTTTTTTGAGACAGGATCTTGCTAAATTGCTGAGGCTGGCCTTGAATCTGATATCTCATGCCTCACTCAGCCTCCAGAGTCACTGGGATTACAGGCATGTGCCATTGTACCCAGTTCACTCTCCATTTTTTAAGGACATCAAAAAAAAAAAAAAAAGGCAGGCAATATATGTGAAGTAACTGGCATAGTGCCTACACTGGAAGGCACTATGCCATCTTTCTTTCCACATCACTCCTCTGCCCTATCAAACTCTATAATTTCTAACAATGCAGCTAAGAGGTACACATGAACAAATAACTTAAAAAAGAGTAAGGCAACCCATCAGGGCAAGAGAGCTACGTATTGTGCCACACAGGATTTAAAGGAACTGAGGTAGCGCAGCCAGAAGACAACAAAGCAATTACCTTTTCCAGCACATTCTCTCTCTTTTTTTTTTTTTTAATATTTATTTTTTAGTTTTCGGCGGACACAACATCTTTGTATGTGGTGCTGAGGATCGAACCCGGGCCGCACGCATGCCAGGCGAGCGCGCTACCGCTTGAGCCACATCCCCAGCCCTCGAGCACATTCTCACAAAGGAAAATATGCGGGATGCTACAATATCAATCTGGTTCAAATAAGGACTGAGAAACTCCACAGAAATGAAATGCATTATGGAGTTGCAGAAACAGCATCACTGAAGGAATTTAAGATGCCACTGTATCACCTAATACTGCAGAAATCAAGAGAAATATTAGCATATAAAATCCTAATTGGTTAGGGTCAAATACCAGGCATTATTTTACATGGCATTTTGGTAGATATCTCTGGGTTTTATTTTCTTACTTGCCTTTTGTCTCAGTGATACTACTAGTACACTCAAAAAAATAAATAGTGCTCACAGTGTAATCCTTTCTGGGCAACCCATCTCTGTATAAGACTGAGTATGATGTAAAGTAACCCATAACAGGCAACCCTGCTAAGAATTGCTCCCTAAAACAAAACCAGTGAAAGATAGTGATTTATTTTTAAATGCTATCACCAAAAAGTAATGTCCATATTCACCTTGACATCTATCACTGCTCAGGGTGAGCATGCTTTCTGTGAGTAGTTGGATCATTTGATTTTTTTTTAAGTACTTGGCAGTGAACCCAGGGTCGCTCTCCCACTGAGCAACGCCCCTCCCCCACATGCATACACAGGCACAGGGACACTTTTTTGAGACAGGGTCTTACTAAATTACCCCCAATGTACGATCTTCCTGCCTAAGCCTCCCAAATAGCTGGGATATCAGGTGTGTGCCACTGTGCCCAGTAAGCCACATGATTTCTAGTTACTTTCACTGTGAAGATTCTGAGTCCAAGCAGACACTGTCCAGAAATAAAGACAAATGTACTAGATAAAATCCCTCTACTGGACTATAGTACCTCTGGAAACCTAAGCATAGTCACCAAGGCAGAGAACAAAAACAACAATAAATAGCCTGTAAGGGTATATAAGAGAACCAAACACCACCCTAGGCATCATAATCTCTCTGGGGATTTCTAGAAATTATCATGATATGTTAAAAAGGCGGCTTTGGGGAATGGGGACTGGGGATTGAATCTTGAGGGGAGTACTCTACAGGACTGGTTTTTTTTTTTTTTTTTGAGACAGGGTCTCACCAAGTTGCTGGGGCTGGCCTAAGACCCAGTGATCTTTCTGCCTCAGCTTCCCAAACTGCTGGGATTAGAAGCATGTGAATCCAGGTCTGGCCTAAAGTGACATTTAATAAATTCATCCACCATGTCATTTTCTTTTTTGTTTTTGCAGTGCCGGGGATTAAATCTAAGACCTTGTATATGCTAGGCAAGCCCTCTACCACTGAGCCATACATATCCCCAGCCTGAAATCTATACATATTTTTGTTTGCTCTGCAGTACTAGGGATTGAACCCAAGGGTATTCTCCATGGAGCTACACCCTCACCCCTTTTTATAAGACTAGGTGTTGGTAAATTGCCTTGGACTCACAATTCTCTGCCTCCTCACTTGGTAATATTTAATTTTCATGAGTGTATATACACCGTTTCTCAAACTTGATAGAAAATTCCTGAGTCAAGACATGTTTTATTTTGTTTTTACTGTTCTTGTTTGTTTTTGTTTTTGGTAGTGGTACTGGAGAATGAACCCAAGGCCTTCTGCATGCAAGGCAAGCACTCTACCAAATGAGCTATATCCCCAGCCCTAGTCTGTTTTTATTTATTATACTACCTATGCACTTAATACATACATAAGACACCCAGGTGTCATGATAAATCATGGTGTCAGTAGGAAATTAATTTTCTTTCCCAGGGCAAGACAACTTTTTCAATACCATCTAAGAGTATCTTGTCTCCATTACCCATCAAAACATACTATATGTTTTGAACAACTAACAATTTAAAAAAATAATTAATTAAAAAAAAAATAAAGTTGTAGTTGAACACAAAAAAAAGAAAAAAAAAAAAACATACTATATTCTGGGGCCAGTGGTACACACGCACACAGCAATCCCATGGGCTGCGGAGGCTGGAGCAGGAGGGTTGCAAGTTCAAAGATAGACCCAGTAATTTATTGAGGCCCTGTATCAAAATTTAAAAAGGGCTGGGGATGTGGCTCAGTGTTTAAGTGCCCCTGGTTCAATTCCTGATACTAAAAGAAGCACACTATATGTTGCAGATGTAGCTCATTCAATGGCAGAGCGCTTGTTTAACATGTGTGAGGCCCTGGGTTCAATCCCCAGTACTGGGGATAAAAAAAATAAACCTATAAGCCAGACATGGTGGAGTGTAACTATATTCCTAGCTACTCAAGTTGCTCAGGCAGGATCACTTGAGCCACAGGTTCAAGGTCAGCTTGGGTAACACAGCAAGACAGCATCACAAAACACTATATAGTCTGCAAGTAATAAAATTCACTATGCACATCATGCTCTTAAATAAAGAATTTCTGGGGCTGGGGTTGTGGCTCAGCGGTGGAGTGCTCACCTCACACGTGCGAGACCCTGGGTTCGATCCTCAGCACCACATACAAAAATAAACAAGTGAAATAAAGGTGTTGTGTCCAACTACAACTAAAAAATAAATATTAAAAAAAAAGAATTTCTAGAAAGATTTCCTTTATTTCAAAGCTATATGAAGCATGCTTTAAAAAAATAAATTTAAAAAATTGACAAATCAAATTGTAATTTGTGTATTTTCAACTTCCAGAACATTCATCACTGTGGAAGCATTCCAATAACAGTGCATAAATTCAAAATTATAATTGGCAAATTGCAATTTTTCTTTAAATATTAACTGTTTTAACCCCACACTCAAGACAACTACAAGGGGAGCATTTCTATTTTATAGCATTCCTCTAATAAAAGATATGAAGAACAGCCTGATGGTGGCAGCATAATACAGTTTCTCAGCAAAGGTATTAAGCTTTTTTTAAGCAACAGAAATAAAACACAATGAGAATTTCAAAAGAAGCATTAAGAAAAGAGTAATTAACAAGAAAATACAGATGATTATAATCAGTCAAAACCAAACATCCTTATCCTAAGAATGTCAAACTTTAAAGATGCTTATATCCTAAGTACAGAAAATACCCAAATTCCTAAATACAGAATTGGTCTATTATGAAGAGAAATGAGCAACCACCACTATACCTTGAATTGTCTTCAAAGGAGATTTAGCTATCAAACACACCAAAAATATTTATACTATATACTTCTGCATTCACTTAACATTTAGTATTGTGTCCCCACTGCAGACAGACAATGCTTATTTATTGAATGACTGGATGGAGCTAGTATACAGTATGCTCAGTGGTACAGTACTTGCCTAGCAAACATGAGACCCTGGGGGTTCAATAAGCAGCATCGCAAATGTTTTTCACATAAATTTGTGAAGATGATTAAATAAGATAGCCCAAGAAGACATACATGTTCTAGCTAGGCACAACTGCCAGTGCCTGTAGTAATCCCAGTTGTGGCAGAAGGATCACAAGTTTAAGGACAACCTCAACAACTTCCACTGGCTCAAAATTAAAGGGGAAAAAAAAAAAAAAAAACTGGGGATGTAGCTCAATGGTAAAGCACCCTGGGTTTAATCCCTAGTACAAAAAAAAAAAAGATCCATTAAGTCCTTTGTTTTTACCAGTTTATATGTGTTTCAAAAATGAAAAGCAGAGGAAACTTACAAATTATATTAAACTGGGCAATTTTAGGTATGACTTTACCACGATCAACTCAAGCATGTGCTAACTCCATACTCTATGCCAAGCATTGAGCAAAGCCCTGCAGAAACAATGATAAACCTCTCAGAGCTAATAGGAATAAAGATTTCATAGTTGCTGTTCCTATAACCAAAACAAAAACCTCCCCCGCACCACCCAGTACTGGGGATTTATCCATGGGGCTCTTTACCACTTAACCTCATTTTCAGTCCTTTTAATTTTGAGAAAAGGTCTGGCTAAATTGCCCAAACTGATCTAGAACTCTTATCCTCCTGCTTCAGTCTCCCAAGTAGCTGTGATTATAGGCCAATGCACTGAGAAACTTTAAAAAAAAAAAGAAAACATGTAGGTACCTGAAACAACAGAAAACAATGTCAAATATCAAACCCCAAGATATATCAATTAACCTGTAGTTTTTTCCATTCCTTTGTTCTGAAACAGGGTCCTATGTTGCCAAGGCTGTCTTGGAACTAACTCCCCAGGTTCAAGGGATCTTTTTTTTTTTTTAATTAAATATTTATTTTGTTTTAGTTTTCAGCGGACATGCTTGTATGTGGTGCTGAGGATCGAACCCAGGCCGCATGCATGCCAGGCGAGCGCGCTACGCTTGAGCCACATCCCCAGCCAGAAGGGGGAATCTTGTCTCAAGAGTCTTAAGTGGCTAGAACTACAGGTGTTTGCCACCATGCCAGGCTTTAGTTTCTTTGTGTTTTTGTTGTTTTTTGTTTGTTTTTTAAAAACAGCCGTCCCAAGCTAAAGTTATAGTCAAAGTTATACCCTCCCCAAAAAAAGGAAAAAGAAAAAGAAAAACTGCTACATTAACACTGTATCTCTTTTCATTATTTTCTCACATTGTTTGCTCAGCATGTAAATTTGTTAAATACATAATTCTGTAACAAGGGTTCACTTGATGCTTTGACTACATCCCTTGTCAAATTAAAACTTACATGTTTTTTTCTTTTTCCCAACCTTTTCCTCCCTGATCTCTCCTTCCTATTGTCATTTTCTCTGAATCACCTCTTAAAAAAAAAAAAAAAAAGATAAGCAAAATCACAGGCTCTGGGTCAGGAGTCCCCTCAAGACCTTGTCTTCCTTTTTGGATTGGCTGAGCTTTCAGCTAGAAATTTACTGGTTCCGGGGCAACAAATTCTCACTCACCCAGGAGGAAAGGCAAGGCAATTTCATTAACTCAAAGATCCTAAAGACAGGGCACAGGGGCTGGGGATATGGCTCAAGCGGTAGCGCCTTCGCCTGGCATGCGCGCAGGCTGGGTTGGATCCTCCGCACCACATACAAATAAAGATGTTGTGTCTGCCGAAAACTAAAAAATATATATTAAAAAATTCTCTCTCTTAAAAAAAAAAAAAAGACAGGGCACAAACTTGTAATCCTAGCAACTGCTGAGGCAGGAGGATCACCAGTTCAAGGTCAGCAACCTGAGGAAAACCTATTTCAAAATGAAAAATTCAATCCCCAGCACCAAAAAAAAAAAAAAACTAGGAGGGGCTGGGGATGTAGATACACCTGGGTCCAGTCCCTAGTACAGCACACAATAATATTGTAAAGGAAGGCACAGGGGAATGATGAGTCTAGAACACCGTTATTTAGAATCCCTATGAGGAACTAGGAAAGGAGAAACAGGGAAAACTAACAGAGGGAAAAAACAAAAACAAAGTTTTGACAGTAACAATGAATTTTGTTCAGAGATGCAAAGTTGGGGTCAAGATACAAAATAGACAAGAATAGAAATGCCAGGTTGGTGATGGGTATTCCGTGGCCAGACTATATTTAGGCTGGAGATGATGGATAAAGTCAAGGTATCTTATGGAGATGTAAAAATTTCTATTCAAGCTGCATCATGTTCATGATATAGAGGCAGATTGGCTCTGCAAAATGAATTGCGGGAAGGTCCAGGAATTCAAAAGTTACACTCCTTTTATATTTTTAAAGACTCATTAGCACATAAAAAGCAACTGTAGTATGGCAAACACCTGTAATCCCAACAGCTCACCAGGCTGAGGCAGGAAGATTTAGAGTTTAAAACCGGCCTCAGCAACTTAGCCAGGCCCAACGCAACTCAGTGACAGCCTGTGTCAAAATAAAATATGACCCCAGACCCTCTATTGTCCAGTTTAAAAAAAAAAAAAAAAAACCAAATTCCTTAGTGCCCAAACTGATATGCTCATTAACTAAGTCACCTCTTGGTATAACTTATAAACCCAGACGTTGTCAGTGGCTCATTTTCCACCAGGAAGGTGGGTCCATCAAAGGTGTCACTCCTTTCCTGAATAAAACCTTTAAATGAAGTTCTGGTCCAGTCCTTTTGTGCTAATGCGGGGGGGGGGGGGGGGGGGGGCGCCGGCCTAGGGTTGTGGCTCAGTGGTAGAGCACTTGCCTAGCAAGTGTGAAGCCCTGGATTCCATCCTCACCACCACGTAAAAATAAAGAGGGCTGGGGTTGGAGCTCAGAGGAAGAGCTCGCCTAGCAAGCATGAGCCCTGGGGTTCGATCCTCAGCACCACATAAAATAAAATAAAGGTATTGTGTCCACCTACAACTAAAAAAATAAATGTTTAAAAAAAATTAAAAAGATTTGGGAGCCAGGCGCCGTGGCACACGGCTGAGGAGGCTGAGGCATGAGGATCACAAGTTCAAAGCAAAGACTCCAGTTTAGCAAGACCCTGCCTCAAAATAAAAATTAAAAACGGGCTGGAGAACCCGCCCATGCCTGTAATCTCAGCGACTCGGAGGGCGGGGGCAGGAGGATTTAGAGTTCAAAAAGTCTCAGCAATTTAGCAGGCACTTTGCAACTCAGGGAGACCGTGTCTTGCGCCCCTAGGTTCAATCTCAGGTACAAAATAAATACGTATACAAGATTTAAAAAGAAAAATAAAATCAACTATATCCTAGTAAAGAGAAAAGATTCTTATAATCGGTTCCATGAATAGGAACTTTAAAAAGAATTTTTTTCATTCCTTCAGATATCGCATTTGAATAGGATCTACAGATTAAGAGAGTTACTTGAAATTTTTTTCTGCATCCAGTGATTGAAAATCAGATTATCATTCATACCTTACATATATCATATAAAGATCGAGAAAGCTGGGCTGAGGGTTGTGGCTCAGTGATAGAGCGCTCGCCTAGTATAAGTGAGGCACTGGGTTCGATCTTCAGCACCTCATAAAAATGAAATAGATACTGTATCCAACTAAAAAATAAGTATTTAAGAAAAAAAAAAAGATCGAGAAAGCTTCAATATGGCAATTAATGTGTCACAAGAAAGACTAGGAATACTTAAATCTCGTCTTTAATGCTACAACCGTGACTTCTATATTATCGGGAATTCTTATATACATATTTGCATATAAACTATCTTGGCCAGATGAAAACCCGAGCCTGAGTTGTATAAAAGAAAGCTTACAGTCGCTGCCGATCAGCGCTTTGAAGCCGAAATATAACACCTAAAATACTCTTGCGTCCGCGTCTGCATTCGGCCATCCACTCATTTTTCGCAGACCCTCTGGCTTACCCAACCACGACCAAACCTCTCTCCTTGGGTTCTCCCTTCACGAGCAGGATGCGTGGATTTGGAAAAAGCAATACTGCTCTGGGCCAGAGTAATAATGCAGCTCCTCAAATCAAGGGTGGAGAGGACCCCGAGCCCCGACCGCTGGGTTCCAAGACAAAGCTCGGAACCGCCAACCCCGACAAACATACAAAGAAATACAAAAGCTTCTTCTCTCGGGCGGGGGGGTGCGCGGGGCGGAGAGAGGAGAAAAGACGTTACAAACGGATGACACGGAGCAAAGACCCCCGGGGACAGGCAGCCCTCGGCGGGGTCTCCCGGGCCGGGAGAGGCCGTTGGAGCCCGGCTGGGAGCGACCACCTCACGCCCGCTTCCCGAACCTCCGGAGCCCGAGGTGGGGCGGGGGCGTCCTCCCACACACCCCCGACACGCCGATGCCAGCCAGAGGGGTCGGCCTACCTCTCCCAGAGTGCGAGGGCGCCGGAGAAGGGGTGGCCCGGAAGGTGGCGGCCAAGCCCGCGGCCCCGCAGAGATCGCGCGCTACCAGCCTTTGCGGACCACGCTGAGGGGCCTCGGACGCCGGCGGGGACAGACGCAGCGACGGTCCCGGAGCAGTCAGCGGGGGTCGCGGAAACGTCGGCCCCTCCCTCCCGCCCGCCCCCGCCCCCGGCCCCCGCCCCTCGCCCGGCGCTCCGCCACGCAACGTCCTACCTGCAGGTGACCTGTTTGGTCCAGCCACCGCCGCTGCCGTCGCTGCCACCGCCCCCTCCTCCCGCCCCCGGGGACGGGGCAGCGACTGTGGGGATAGGGGTGGGGGAGGCCGCTGCCACCGCCGCCGCTGCCGCTCCTGCTCCTGATGTTGTGGCTGTTGTTCCGGGAGCCGCAGCCTCCGCCATTACTGTTTATCCCACACAGCAATGGCCCCGGAACTTCCGGGATCACATAGTTCCGGTCCCGCTGAGGGGAGAAGGCGGCGATGGGAGGGGAACGAGGCCCGGGCGCCCGCTGGCTCGGCGCGAGCCCCGCGACGCGTCTCGGTGAGCTCTGGCCACTAGGACCGCCGTCCCCGGGCGTGTGCACCCGCGGCCCGCCCCCGGCGTCGCTGATTGGTGGAGCTGACGTCTCCGCAGAGAAAGGGCGGGGCTCCGCCGGCTCCATCCAGGTGTGCCGGGTGCTCAAAATCCGGGCGACCGAGGTTCACTAGCAAAGCCTTTCTTCGTAGCCGAGGGAGGGGAAATGGGGCGCCTGGGGAGGGAAGACCTGGGTTTAAATCCGCGCTTTCCCATGTCCCAAGTGTGAGTTTGGGGACTTGATATTGCTTATATCTTCCCACTTCTCTCAGGTGAGGATAACAGCAGACCCTACTTCACTGGGATTTGTGAGAGTTGTCAGAATCAAAATAGAGATGTCGAGCCCTATCAAATAAAGCTAGGAGGGCATGAAGAAGGAGGCTGACAGGCATAGATGCCTGATAACAAGAACTGTCACTAAGCACTGCCGGAACCACAACCTTGCACCTGAAAAAGGTATTTCTGCGAGGATGTCTGTCCAACAACTAATTGGTTCAGCCTTGGACTCTTGCCTGCCTTATTATTGAACGTGTAACCAAAGATTATTTCAAGAAAGTTGTGTGATCCTTATTTTGTCAAAGTTTTCCGCTCGCATTAACCTCCTTGAATACACAAATAGTTTACAATGGTACATGCATTCCCATTGTAATGTCTATTCCAGAAAAAACATGCTAATCTTTGGAGAGTCTGTTATTTAGGTTGATAGATTACATTGTGTTATTGCTTAGTTCGCAGTAAACACAAATGCTATCTCCTGTTTCTCCTGTCAGCAGTGTAACTTTAGCCAGGTTTCCCCCACCTTGTCCTTTAAAGGAAAATTAATTGAATCACAGTGTGACCAGAACTGGGAAGGCAGCTAATTTCTTGGCCAAGTATTTCACCCTCTTTTTTTTTATGGTTATTATTTATAAAGGTTTTTATAATATTATACTTTCAAGTAATCATTTTTTGGTGTTCTTTTTAGACATGACAGTAGATACATTATAAAGTCCCATTCTTGAGGTTGTACATGATATGCAGTTTCACTGTGTAAGGGTAAAAGAAATTGAAGTTAAAGCGTAAAAGTTAAAGGCTAAAAGACCGGGCATTGTAAAGTTTCTAAGCTGCAAGGTCTGAGTTAAAATGTAAAGGATTAGGTATTGTTAGGTTTCTATGCTACCTGCAAAACCTGAAATCCCTGTAGCTGTTAGGACAATACTGGAACTGCCCAGTAAATATTCCCACTGACTCCCTGGTTGTCCAATAACTTGGGACTCTGTGTAACTGGTCACATAGTCATTTAGGCCCTAAAACCAATCAGTTTGAATGTGTACCCTCCTTAGGAATGACCTATCACTCCAGCCTGACCTGTTCCCGCCAATGAATGAACTAATCATGTTTAGGAATTGTAGTTTGATTTTCCCGCGGTGTATGATGATTTGTTAAAGGAGACTGTGATGTATGTAAAATCCCGCCCTCCCCAAAAAAAGTGTATTTAAGCAGTGCTCAGCCCCTGCTCAGGGCTCTGGGCTGCTTTCCCTTCTTGAGTGGGCACAGAGCCCCAGCATGCTGGTTCAATAAATCCCCTTCTGCCAATTGCATGAGTGGTCACTTGGTGGTCTCTTTCTCCGATGCTTCGCTGGACCCTTACAACTGGTCATTATTACAACCTCTTTGGACCGGAGAGAGTATTGTAATGGCTAAACAAAGCCTCTGCAGTTAGCTTATCTCCATCATCTCTAGGTTTCTCCCCTTCCTAGCTCTGTCTTTGGCAAATTATCTGATCTCTTGATCCTTCTTCTATCTGCTTCTGGAAAAGGAGTAGAAAAAGAAGAAAGAGGGCCTACCCAGAGGTGGTTGTGAAAATTAATGAGAATTCATGTAAATAACAACAACAAACAAACAAACAAAAAAACTGAACATAGTGTTCCACCCTACTGTTAATACTTAATAGATAATGAAAAGCTAAAGGTGTCAGGATATTCCAGCTTCCTTCCTTCTTTCCTTCTTTCTTGCTGGGCCTATCCCATGCTAAGCAGGCCTCTAGCCCTGAGCTATACCACCAGTTTGTACCTGTCCCCCACTTTTTTTTTCCAGTGCTAGGTTAAACCCAGGCCAAAACTGTATTTAAAGCTATGTCCCCATTAATGCCCCCTATCCATTCAGATGCAGAACTCTGTGTCCCCATTAATGCCCCCTATCCATTCAGATGCAGCATAGTAATCCTGAGCTTACCCACACATTTCTTCATAAAAGCTTAAAGTGTACTTTTTTACAGTCTGTATACTTTGAAAAAAGAAAAATCAGCCTGTTGACAATGGGACCATGATGTACCTTACAAGAAGAGTGGCAAAGCCAATGGAAAACAGTGTCTCTCCCAAGGCCACACCAGAGCAGCAAAATGACTAGTTCTCTACTTTCGAATAACTACTACCTTTTTTTTTTAATATTTGTTTTTTAGTTATTGGCGGACACAACATCTTTGTTTGTATGTGGTGCTGAGGATCCAACCCGGGCCGCACGCATGCCAGGCGAGCTTGCTACCTTAAATCTTTTTTTTTTTTTTTAATGTGATGATGGGGTTGAACCCAGGGCCACATGCATGCTAAGCAAGTGCTTTCCCACTGAGCTGTCTCCCCAGTACTACTGCCTTTTTAATGAATGAATTCCTTGCCCAACTCTGACATAGAATCTTTGTCTTGTGAATTCAAAGAAGGAACTCCACAGACAAGAAGGGTGAGAGCAAGGTAACAGGATTTATTAAAGTAATGGAAGGAAACAGAGAAGGGGAAGGAAGGGGGGAGGGAAAGGGGGAGGGAGGAAGAGAGAGTGAGCTACCCCAGGTCCCCAGGAAGAGTTGCCAATGGACTTCTGTTGCCTAGAGGTTTACATGATAAAGTCAGAGGGCAGTGGCAGTGGCCTAGAAGACCTAAAGCTGGAGTTTTTGAAAACAGTTTGTTCTCAACTGGGCAAGTGGTGTTCAGGTCCCCACCCCCACCCCACCCTGCCCAAGCCCAATCAGGTTACCAAGCTGCAGTTTGTCCTTTTTTGGAGAGGGTCTAGACACAGTCACAGATGTTTCTATCAGTTGGGTTTTTAAGCTCTTGCTTGTATCTGTGGTCTCTTGGACCACAGGAATCTGACCTTGGTGGGGCCCAACTTTCCAATTCATCTAGTCTAGCTTTTTTTCCTACCACATCACTTCATTTGTCCTTCCAATATCCTGATCGAGATTTCCATACTGAGAACTGAACTCAGGGCCATTGTACACATTAGGCAAGCACTCTACCACTGAACTACAGCCCCAGCCCTTTCATTTCTCTTATTTTGCTCTTGGGTTTTATCATTCAAGTAGTAAATTAATTGTTTTCTGAAAGGAAGAGGAGAAATACTGAAGCTTTGTATTAAGAAAGACATTCACAACCAGCAGCAGTGGTATTCCCAACATGCCTATAATCCCAACAATTTGGGGGGCTGAGGACAGGAGGATTGCAAGTTCAAAGCCAGCTTCAGCAACTTAGTGAGGCCCTGATCAACATAGTGGGACCCTGTTTCTAAATTAAACATAAAAAGGTGGTAAAGTACCCCTGGATTCAATCCCAGTACAAAACAAAAAGGAAAGGATTCACATAAACTTAAAAACATTTATTCAATTTGAGGCTAATGCTTTTGTAAATGATGGATTCTTGTCTGTTCAAGCTGGCCATAACTTAGACAATATTGAAACTGAAGTTTTGAGATAAAAGTAGATTCTCTACTTCTGTGGAAACTGGATTTTTGTCTCACAAATTTTGTACCAGCTGTCCACTTTATGCTTTGAATGTAGCCTTTCCAGCTCTGCCACAGTGACTTAGTTTTAAAAGAACATGTTTCTTTCTCTTCCTCTCAGGCTCCTTCCTCCCTTATCTCTCCCACTCCCTAATCTCAAGGGAAACAGGTTCTTTCTTCCGCATCCCAAACCAAGTTATCTATCCTTGAGTACACACCCAGCAAGGGAACCAAGTAATTGCTGATGAGCATCCAGAGACCTCAGGAATGACTACCTCCTAAATTAACAAGTGAATTACAACTCCAAGAAAGGGGGGCGGGGGAATATGGTATTTGTATCACCTCTTTAACCTCCCTGTTCCTGTGGGTGAACAAAATCACAGCCTCTGGGATAGGAATCCCCTGTGTTTCTCCTTTGCTAACAAAGCAATAAACCTTCTTTTTCCTTTTTCTCAAAACCGTGTCCTAGTTAATGTATTGGCATTTGGGACAAGGACTGAGCTTTTGGTAACAAATTGAAGAATAAAATCCATGGACAATGCCAGAAGGGAAGAGTAAATGGAGCAGAATTTATATAAGTGGAAAGAGAAAGTGAGGGGAACTGTTAGCAAGTTTTTCCTCTTAAATGTACCAGTCTAGGGACCTAGATAGCTTCTGGTAGGGGCATTGATCAAAATCTATGTTAAAAAGATATTGAAAAAGTATCAATACTTTGAGTTTTTGCCTTTTGAGTTTTAACCCTCTCTTCCTTCCTGTAACTCCAAAGGGAAATCAAGGAATGAAAGACAGGTAAGAGAGAAATGATTGCCAGAGACCAGGCAGAGATACGCAAGAGTTTATTGGCCAGAGCTGACAAATAAAGGCCATCTCTCTATAGGAGAGAGAGGTAAAACAGGCTGGGGTTCCGGGACTCTTAGGGGGGAGGCTCAGGAATCAGAGCTGGGAAGGTCCTAATGGTGGTTAGGGGTTGGGTTGGTATGAGGGAGTGGTGAGTCTTTCTCAGAAAGGCCCTTGGGAGGAAAGCAAAACTTTTTCCTTAAGATGGCTGCTGTCACTCAAGATGGCTGTCCAGATGCTAAGCAAGGACCTTATAACTCCCACTGGGGTTCATCTCCACATTCCATTCTCCCCACTGCTCAGGGACAAAGGAGTTGGCTGGAAGGTTTTCCACAGCTTAGCTAGGTGGAGTGAGTGATCTTTACATTTGAAAAAGGCCTTGAAGGGCCCATCTGCATTTCTACTGGGTTGGTCTGAACAAGACCTGAACTGGGGCCCATTACCCTGATTGCCTGACCATTATCTATTCTTATTCAATATCAGTGTGACCTTCTGAGATTATAAATATTTGAATCTCAATAACACATCCTGGAAGGCCCTGGGTCTGATCTTCAGAAACAATCCCAACACTCTAAAGGTAGAAGGGTGATAGAACCCAAGAAACAGAGTTCCAAATTTCAGATGTTCCCCCTAAACCCAGCATCAGAGGAATTTCACAACCCACAGGTAATAGAACAGAGCTTGGAGCTTGAGGAATTCTAGTTTCTGGTCTGGTGCTTGTTACTGAGTAGGTGCTGGGAGTCCGTCCCCTCCCTGAAAGAACTTTTAATTTGAAAGAAAAGACTACAGAGGAAATATGCTTGCTCACCAAACTGTTCCAAAGTTAAAGTCTAAGACAAATGTCCAGCATCCTGCCCAATCACTGTGAAGTCCCTCATTACCAGCAGCCCTAGTTTATACTGTTGCCCAAGCTTTGAAAACTTTAACCTGGAAATTCTATTCTACACAACAGACACATTGTTAATCTATGTGTTACAGTATTTTCTTAATTAAAGATGATTTAGCTAATGACTTAGTCCCATTGACACTGTCAGTTACCAGTGCTGAGTTCTGCCTCCTCAAATACTGAAGTTTGAAGCAGCCAAGGCAAGTTGGTAGAAAGTAAGTTTTATTTAAAAAATAGTTACACAGACTTCTCCCTGAAGGGAGAAAGGGGCCATAGCTGATGTCCTTGTATCCCCAGGAGTGGGAGGTCCTGCCCATTTTATACATTTTAGATTTTCTTTATTCTTCTGCCTTCTCCCCATCCTGCCTACAGGACTAGGCCTACATGACTTGGAATCAAAAAGTGAGCCAAGGGCGGGAATGAAGCGGCCCAGGGGTCCAGGCAGGAAGGGAGCGGCCCTGCAGGCATTCATTAATAACCCCTTGTTGGGAGGAAAAATTCCCTGGGATCAGGCCACCTAGACAACAGTTTGTAGCTGGGGGAAGGGCTCTGGAGGTTTTATCATTTCAATACCCCAGAGGCAGGAGACTTTGGCCTGGAGTGAGGGGGATGTGTCCTGAAGACATTAACATTCCATTCCCTTGGAATCAGCTGCCATCTTCCCAACCTGATCACCAGTCTATACTAACTGCCTGTCTTGAATTCTTGCTTCACTACCACAGAAGAGGTACCCTGGAGAGGCGTCCAAGGAATCCCTGGAAAAAAGGAGGAACTGGATTCAGTACCAGCGGAGTTCTTTTCTTGGCTTACCCGATGGAAAAGAATTTGACCTTGCACTGGTCAGAGGCATAGACAGGTTTAGGAAAGTAGATATTCAAGGGAGAGCCAAGGTTGGCACATCAAGAGAGCCCTATGAGCTGAGCGTGGTGGTACACACATGTAACCCCAGCAGCTCCGGAGGCTGAGGCTGGAGGATGGTGAGTTCAGAGCCAGGCTCAGCAACTTAGCGAGATCCTGTCTCTAAATGGAATAGAAAAAAAAAGGGCTGGAGGTGTGGCTCAGTGGTTAACGCCCTGGGGTTCAATCCTCAGTATAAAAAAAAAAGAGGCCTATGAGGATAAAGCAAGGAATATGAATATGCATTCAAGGGAGAATGTGGGCCATCTCAGGAGTGCGAGATGCAGTGGGGGTTTCCAGCTCTTCTTTTAAATAAAACTTGTGGAGGTGTGGGTATGGAAAGGTACATAGGAATGACATCAGTCTGGTGATCTCTAGACAGGCTCTGGAAGATCCCATCCATTTCCAGATTTTAGGCTAACATGGAAAATCCCCTAAATTATAGGCTCCCCAAGATATCACATCTCTATTTGCTTAATGTAATTACTGAAAGTTAAACAGTGCCCAGGTAGACTTGATACAGTCTTAGAGATCAGGAACAGGTCTTCCACCCCCCCACTCTGTTCCCATGTTGAAGATTAAACACCAAGAAAGGTGGAGGCAAGCGTAGAAAGCAAGTTTTAAGCACAGAGGAAGGGAGATTTCTCCAGAGAGAAGGGGGCCCTGCAGGAGCAGGTGGGTCTTGCTCTTTTATAGACCCCAGAACCCCCTACCTTGTCTTTCTTTTTTGTGTGCCTTTGAGAACACATGCAATATAGCCTTGGATCACTTCCTTAAAAGTTCCCTGTTCCCCCTGATGTCTAGCCAATGTGGGTTAATGTAAAAAAGCTTTCCTAAAATTTCATTATTAAAAAAAAAAAAATCAGTGGCACAGGCCTGTGATCCCAGCTATTCAGCAGACTGACAGGAGGATCTTAAGTTCAAAGTCAGACTGGGTCATTCAGCAATAACCTGTCTAAAAATAAAAAGGGTTAGGGATGTAGGTCAGTTTTAAAGCACCCTGGGTTCAACCCCCAGTACCAAAATAAATTTGCCAGTTTTGAGAAAGAGGGAAAAGAATTTTGATTGCTAGCAAAGGAAAAACCTAGGGAATCCTGTCCCAAGGTAACTGCGTTTTTGAGGTGACTCAGAGGCTCCATTCCATTGTTCTCTGTGGAGTTGCAATTCACTTGTTAATTTGGAAGAAGCTCTTCTAAAATCTTCTGGTGCCATCCCCCAAATCTGGATTACTTCCTTCCTGTGCTGGGTGTATGCTCCAGGACCCATAACTCTGCCTTGGATGGGGAAGAAAGGTGTCCCCTGAGGTTAGGGAAGGGGAGAGAGAGGAAGGACCAGGGAGAGGAAGAGAAAGAAACATGTCATTTTAATAATCAGTTGCAGTGGCAGAGCAGCAAGGGCTACATTCAAAGCATACAGTGGACCATTGCTACAGTACAGCAGCCATGGGTTCACTTCCTGTGGGGTGAGAAGCAGAAGGCCTTAAACACTGGAACTGGCTAGGGGGCCATGAATGGAAGGCAGGGAAAGGACAATAAAGGAGGCTTATCTGACAGATAAGCCCCTGGAGATGGGGTTTGATATGTTAAACCTCCCCCCATCTTGATTACATCCCTTTAAGAAAATCTATTGTTTCAAGATCTTGTCACTCCATACCAGGTGGCCCGGACCTTCCCTTATCACTGAAACTATCACACCCAGCATCACCCTGGCCCCTAAAACATCCAGACCTTCACAAAGGGCTTTCCGAGGGCTTTTCAAAGGTTAATAAACCAATTAAAGGGGCAGGAAATTAAAGCCCAAACTGGAAGACTCACTTTTTTTTTTTAAAACCTCTAAGCTTGTGAGCACCACACCATCTCTTTGAAACTCATATTTCTATGCTGTCAGGCAAAAATCAAAAGAGGATGGGGGGATGGGGGATGGGGGTGGGGAGGTGGAATTCTGGAAATTTCCCTGAGACCCTCAATTAAAGTGGCGGGCAGGAGAGATGTGTTATCCTTTTCCTGAGAGGACCCACTTTGTCCCTTAGTGTCCCCTTTCCCTTTTCCTATCTCTTCTTATTAACTCATGCTTGCTTCTCTGAGCAACATGTCTGAAAATTTTCTGGTATAATTGTAAGAATTGGGGTGAAGGGGAGCCTTTGTGGTTGCCTCAGTTTTGTGACAGGTCTCATCCCTGGAGATTGAACCCAGAGGCACTTTACCACTGAGCCACATCCCCAGCCCTTTTTTTTTTTAAATTTATTTATTTTTATGTGGTGCTGAGGATCGAACCCAGTGTCTCACCTGTGCAAGGCAAGTGCTCTACCACTGAGCGACAGCCACAACCCTCCCCAGCCCTTTTTATATTTTCTTAATTAATTATTTTATTCATATGTGATAGCAGAATGCATTACAATTCTTTTTTTTAATATTTATTTTTTAGTTGTAGTTGGACATAATACCTTTATTTCACTAATTTATTTTGATGTGGTGCTAAGGATTGAACCCAAGGTCCCGCACTTGTGAGGCAGGTGCTCTACCACTGAGCCACAACCCCAGCCGTACAATTCTTATTACACATATAGAGCACAATTTTTCATATCTCTGGTTGTATACACAGTATATTCACACCAATTCGTGTCTTCATACATGTAGTTTGGCTAATAATGATCATCACATTCCACCATCATTTATAACCCCATACCCCTTCCCTTTCCCTCCAACCCCTCTGCCCTATCTAGAGTTCATCTATTCCTCCCTTGCTCCCTCTCCCTATCCCATCTATGAATCAGCCTCCTTATATCAGAAAAAAAATTCAGCATTTGGTTTGGGGGACTGACTAACTTCACTTAGCATTATCTTCTCTAACTCCATCCATTTACCTGCAAATGCCATGATTTTATTCTCTTTTATTGCTGAGTAATATTCCATTGTGTATATATGCCACATTTTTTTAATCCATTCATCTATTGAAAGGCATATTGATTGGTTCCACAGTTTAGCTATTATGAATCATGCTGCCATAAACATTGATATGGCTGTGTCCCTGTAGTAAGCTGTTTTTAAGTCCTTTGGGTATAGCCAAGGAGAGGGATAGCTGGATCAAACGGTAGTTCCATTCCCAATTTTCCAAGAAATCTCCATACTGCTTTCCATATTGGCTGCACCAATTTGCAGTCCCACCAGCAGTGGGACTTTTTCCCCATATTGTTACCGCTGTTGACCGGTGAGGAGTCCTTGCTTCCCCAATGTTGAAGAATAACACCAAAGAAGCACGCCGAGGCAAGGTCAGAGTAGAAATTAGAAGTTTATTAAAGGACAGCAGAAAAGACTTCTCCAGGAGGAAGAAGGGGACCCAAGAGGTGGAATCCATGGAAGTGTGGTTGTTTCCCCTTTTTATAGTTTTGGTGATGGAATGTAGGTTGGAAGGCCCGAGGGGTGGGACACAGGTGGGCCAAAGAAGTAATCTGGTCAGGAAGGACTTCTGAGTCAGCACCTTTTTGCTGGGGGCTGTTCATTAGCATTTCTTTGAGGTGGACTTTGGCCTAGGGCCTTTTTGGGACTTCATTAACATTCCATGAGTTGTCCTGTGTTTTCCCTGAATCATTCTCCGCATGGTCTCCATTTTAGATTTCACTCGATATTAGACCTCGATATTTACCTAACTACACTGACTACCTAACTTTAAATCTGGCTTCAATATCCTCCTCAACACTTATTGTTGTTTGTATGCATAATAGCTGCCATTCTGATTGAAGTGAGATAAAATCTTAGAGTGGTTTTGATTTTCATTTCTCTAATTGCTAGTGATGGTGAACAATTTTTCATATAATTTGTTGACTGATTGTATATCATCTTCTGAGAAGTGTCTGTTCAGGTCTTTGGCCCACTTATTTTCTTTTGAGACAGGGTCTTACTAAGTGGCTTGGGACCTCCCTAAATTGTTGAGGCTGGCCTGGAATTTGTGATCCTCCTGCCTCAGCCTCTTGAGTTGTTGAGATTAGAGGTGTGGGCTACCATGGCTGGCAAATTTTTCAAATTGAAAGAGTAGCTGTTGAACTAGGAACACAGGGCTGGAGATGTGGCTCAAGTGGTAACGCGCTCGCCTGGCATGCGCGGTGCCCTGGATTCGATCCTCAGCATCACATAAAATAAAGATGTTGTGTCCACTGAAAACTGAAAAATAAATATTAAAAAATATTCTCTCTCTCCCCCCCCCTCCTCCTCTCTTTAAAAAAAATAAAAAATAAAATAAACTAGGAACACAAATGTTATACAGCATCAAATTACTAAGTTAAAATTTTAAAAAATGAGTTAATTATTTCTCCTTTCTTTTCTTTCTAGAGAATGGACCCAGGGTCCCTTTATCACTGAGCTACATGTCCATTTTTTATTTTATATCTTGAGACAGCATCTTGCTGATTTGCCCATGGCTGGCCTGGAACTGGCAATCTTCCTGCCTCATGCTCCCTTCCCAAGTCACTGGGAGCAAAAAATCAGTACCTTAATAACCTCAGGGTGGAGAACACTCTTGTGTCAGTACCATGAACTCAGACTCTTCACTTTTGCATGCAAATGTCCAGTGGGTGACTGAGAGCAGGCTACAGACTGGGCACCTCTGCCTCCACTGGCATCCGGCTCCTTTGCCATGAGTCCTCTGGGATTCCAGGAACAACAAGTCTGACCTGATAAACACCTAGAGATGAATCAAAGCTACCCCACCAGCACCAACAGCAGCAGCAGCTTTCTTATCACCTGCAAGGCCCCTGCAGGCCAATCCTGAGATCAGGATGGACAGACCACACCTGACCAAGGTCACCTGCTTGGCTCCTGGGCAATCCCTCCAGCTATGCAGATCTTCCACCCTTTCTAGAAAACCTCAAAGTTGCTGGGCACGATGGAACATGCCTGTAACCTCAGTGACTCCAAAGGGGAGGCTGAGGCAAGAGGATGGCAAATATGAAGCCAGCCTCCGCAAGTTAGCAAAATAAAAATAAAAAGGGGTAGGGATGTAGAGCATCCCTGAGCTCAATCCCTAGTTGTAACAAAACTTAAATGATGTCATTGGGGTTGGCCCTAATCCAACATGTCTGGTGTCCTTATAAAAAGAGGTTAAGTCACAGACACACAGAGGGGAGACCATGTGAGGACACAGGGAAATGACAGCAAGCCAAGGAGAGAGACCTCAGGAGAAGCATTCCTGCTGACACATTGATCTTGGACTTCCAACCTGCAGAATCACCAGAAAATTAATTTCTGGCTGGGTGTGGTAGTGCACACCTGTAATCCCAGCAACTCAGGAGGCTGAGACAGAAGAATCACAAATTTGAGGCCAGCCTCAGCAATTTAGCAAGACCTTAAGCAACTTAGTGAGACCCTGTCTCAAAATAAAAAATAAAAAGGGCTCGGATGTAGCTCAGTACAATTGCCAGTACCAAAAAAAAAAAGAAAAAGAAAGAAAGAAAAAGAAAATTTATGTCATCTAAGTTACCCAGTCTATGCTATTACAGCAGCCATGGCAAATAAGCACAGCCCCACTATTGGCCCCTCCAACTCCCTGTCTATACAAATCTCCCTTCTAGATATTTCTGCCTTTCATCCTTCCAGCCATGAGGCCACTCCAAGCCAGTCCCACTCTTCTTTCCTTTGTCCATTACCACAGCAGAAGTCAAACGCTAGCTTTTCTGCCCTCCCTTGCAGCAAGAAATGGCCATATGACCTGTTCTGGCCCAAGAAAGCTTCTGGGAAGAGGCTCCTACTTGGTCCCTACTTCTTGCTTTTGAAAACCATCCTGATGTATGGAGCTGGGCTGAGAGAGGACAGATCTCCGGATGGGAGGCAATGCACGGTGCTCACCATTGTATTCTCAACTTCTTTGAGATCCAATTCTTTTGTGCCCAGGGTCTCACCAAGTTGCCAAGGCCTTGAACTTGGGATCATCTTGCCTCGATCTCCTGAGTCACTGGGATTGTAGACACCTATCACCACACCTGGGGGTTTTGTTTGTTTTGTAGTTCTGAGGATTGGACTCAGGGACTCCACACTATCTCCAGAGGGCAGCTTCTTTAGATTCCTTTAGATTCCACTTCTATTTATTTATTTATTTTTGGAGGGTACTGGGGATTTTTGGAGGGTACTTGGCCACTGAGCCACATCCCCAGCCTTATTTTGTATTTTATTTAGAGACAGGGTCTCATGAGTTGCTTAGCACCTCGCTTTTGCTGAAGCTGGGTTCGAGTTCCAGATCTTCCTGCCTCAGCCTTCCGAGCCGCTGGGATTACAGTTGTGTGCCACTGTGCTGGACTTAGATTGCACTTCTGAAATAATATGGGGTTTGTCTTCCTGTGTCCTGCTTTTTTCACTTAACATAATGTTTCCAGGTTCAGCTATGCTGCTGAAAATTATACAATTTCATGTTTTTGTTTTTTTTTTATGGCTGAATGGTATTCTATTAACACTTTTTTATTTTATTGATCTTGCTGTACTGGGAATTGAATTCAGGGCTTCGAACACACTAGACAAGCATGCTATCCTGGGCTACATGCCCAGTCCTTTTTATTTTATTTTGAGACAGGATCTCTCTAAATTGCCGAGGCTGGCCTTGAATTTATAATCCTTTCGTCTTGGCCACTCAAATTGCTGAGATTATACCATGCCTTTCCTTATTCCTTCTTTTGTCTTCGGTACTGGGGATTGAACTCAGGGGCACTTGACCACTGAGCCACATCCCCAGCCCTTTTTTTGTATTTTATTTAGAGACAGGGTCTCACTGAGTTGCTTAGCGCCTCTCTAAGTTGCTGAGGCTGGCTTTGAACTCTCCATCCATCTTCCTCAGCCTCCAGAGCCTCTGGAATTACAGGTGTGTGCCACCACGCCCAGCACTTCCTTACTTCTTGTCACATGAAAAAAAATAATCCCAATTTGTTTAAATCAATAACAGTCAGATTTTTACCTCCTCTGAGTCAAAAGCATCTCTAACCAATAAATGAGTCTATAAACAGGCTGTTCCCTTTTTGTGGAATGCTGTTCCTTCTCTTTTCATCAACCTTCAAGTTCATCCAGTGGCACTTTCCCGGAAGCATTCTCTGAGGGGAGGGGGGAGGGGAGGGGAGGGGGAGGGGAGGGGAGGGGAGGGGGAGGAGGAGGGGGGAGGGGGAGGGGGAGAAGGGGAGGGGGAGGAGGGGAGGGGGAGGGGGAGGAGGGGAGGGGGAGGGGAGAAGGGGAGGGGGAGGAGGAGGAGGAGGAGGGGAGGAGGAGGGGAGGGGGAGCAGGAGGAGGGGAGGGGGAGGAGGGGAGGGGAAGGGGAGGGGAGGGGAGGAGGGAAGAGGAGGGGAGGGAGGAGGAGGAGCAGCAACATTAACCTGGTTGGGAGAGAGGGTGGCAGTGAAGGCACTATGGGGGTCAGTTTTAAGTGAGTTGGAGCTGGCGGTGTGCGCCCCTGCCACTGGCTGCAGGACAGGCAGAGCTGTCTGGCAGGATGGTGCGGGAGGGAAGCTGGAGACAGGTCTGCACATATCCCTGGAGCAGGAAGTCCTGGGCTAGAAGGAAAAGGTACAGCCAGCTGGGGACGGGACTGGGTTCTGTAGGCCTGGGGACCGGCTGGAGGACTAGGGGCAGGGGACGGCTTGGTCAGAGTACAGTCCAGCTGTGCAAGAGGGAGCTGGAGCTACTGCTCTGCCAGGCTCACCCACCTCGCTCCCGGGATGTGCCCAAGGCTATGTAAAGTTCCTGCCCACAAACTGCTCTGAAAACAAATTGAAGGGGCACCCCTTTCTCCACAGAGAAGCCCTCTTCACCATGGCTGATTTTAGAACTGTCAGCAAAAGAGTCCAATGTAGATGAACTTCCTATTTTCGTGTCACCCTGTTTACTTGGCCACTGGCTGGGAAGATACCAGCACTCCAGGTGCTGGACAGCCCCTTACTAGTTTTCACAAACGTATCCAGTGTAGTACTTTGAAGAAATGTGCAAGCAAGGCCTCTGGCCTTGAGCTGGGCTTCACAGAGATGTCTACATTTTTAAGATAACTGTGAACTTCTGAGCCCCTCCCCTTACACACTGGGTATAAAACTCTGAAACTCCCTGAACTTGGGTTCAGGGGATTGATTGATTACAGCAAAAGCTGTGCCCTCTGAACCTGGCTGCAGCCAAATAAAACTATTTCCTGCCGTCTTCAGTGCCTTGCCTTGTTCGTCCCTACAACAAAATCAGCCCTGTTGACTGAGTCTAGTAAATAGGCTCTGGCCGTTATCAGCACCTTTGGCAATGGCCACCGTCTCCACACCAATCCGTATCAGACGTAAAGCTGGGTATCTTTAAAATCCACAGGTAGGGCCAGGCACAGTGGCACTCACCTGTAATCCCAGCCATTCAGGAGGCTGAGGCAGGAGAATCACAAGTTGGAGACCAGCTTCAGCAACTATCGAGGTCCTAAGCAACTTAATGAGCCTCTGTCTCAAAAATAAATAAATAAATAAAATAAAAAAGACTGGGGATGTGGCCCAGGGGTTAAGCACCCTGCGGTTCAATCCCCAGTGCCAAAAAATAAAAAAACAAAAATAAAAATAAAATGAAATGAACCCCTTGCCGCAGTCTGGCTGGGCACAAAATAACCAAGCCACCACAAAGCCTTGTAGATTCAAACAGCAACTCTTTATTCCCAAACTCTCACCGACTCTACACACACTCCTGGGAATACACTCCCTCCACCGGGCTCCATGCACCAATTCTCTCAGACCCCCCGGGAGGGAGAACTCAATGGGAACTCCAAAGGAGTGGGGGCCTGAGGCAGCAGGATATGCCCTATTCCCAGCAGGATCCACCCTAAACCTGGAGCCGCCCTAATCCCTGAGCAGGGTCACCTTTCAACCCAAAATGCCATGCGTCATTCCTACTTGGCTATGGCTCTCAGCAACCCCTCATGTGGCTCACATGGCCTCCAGTTTTTCCACGCCTCTTCTCAGTGGTCTCTTCCTAGTTTTTGCCCTAGATGCCCTCTCTCATGTCTACCCCTAGGCCTTCACTTCCATCTACTGCTTTGCTTACCTCTGAGCCACGTCCCCAGCCCTGTTTTGCATTTTATTTAGAGACAGGGTCTCACTGAGTTGCTTAGGGCCTCGCCTTGCTAAGGCTGGCTTTGAACTCGTGATCCTCCTGCCTCAGCTTCCTAGGCCACTGGGATTACAGGCATGTGCCACTGCTCCTGGCCCTAGCCCTTTTTGATATTTGATTTTGAGACAGTCTTGTTGAGCTGCTGAGGCTGGCTTTGAACCTAAGATCCTCTTGCCTCAGCCTCCTGAGTTGTTGGGATCACAGGTACGCACCACCTTGCCGGTTCTCAAGTTGTTCTTGTTAGGTATTTGATCACAGCAACCCCGGAAGGTGGAGCCTAGCCTGGGCAACGCGGTAACACCCGTCTCAAAACAAATAAAAAAGGCTGGGGATGTAACTTAGCGGTGGACCTTCCCTGGGTTCAAGACCCAGTCTCACACACACTCACACACACACACACACACACACACACTGTGGTGTGTAGTAAAATGGTCCATTCACTTGCTCTGGGTTTCAGGCTCCCTGTGGGCTCCAGAGCACTGTGGGTTATGACCACCTTCAAACACATCATATAGTGTTGACATCCTCTTCCCCACAGGACAGGACATTCTGTGAGGCCAGGAGGGACTCCTTTGTCATGTTGAGTGGAATTTCAGTGACTATTTGCCTTAGGAGTTGGGTGGTGGGATTCAGGTGTGTGAACTACATCCCTGACAGGAGTAAAACATCAGGAATGAAGGGTCAGCATGGATCAGCAGAGAAACTTGTTTGGACTTGTTTGGACTTTGCAGTAACTCAGTGACTTTTTAGTGCTGGTCACAAGATGACCAGAGAGTGTGTCTATGTTAGATAAGTGGATGATGTAACCTTTTTGAGTGTGGATGATGTAACCTTCTAAGTTGTGGTCATAGGATGATAAAGTAGTCAGGCAGTATGCTTATGTTAGATAAGTTAGGTATGAACAACTTGTAAAGTATATAAGCGCGGGGGAAACTCCATGTAATTGCTCACAACTAACTCTCGTCGCCTGAGAGTAAGATCGTGCAGTTGTGTGCCAGCCACCTCGTGTATTGCTTTGTGTGGTGTGCGAATAAACCAGCATTTCAAAAGGCAATCGAGTTCGTGCTTGGTGTTCGCGTACGTCGCGGTCCGGGGTCCAGTGCAGATATCCGGAAGGGAACTCCTGGTAACCAGACAAGGCTGAGAAGCTGCTCGTGACAATCCCCAGTCCTTTTTATTTTTTATTTTGAGACAGGGTCTAGCTAACTTGCCAAGCTGACCTCCAATTTGTTGTTGTTTGTTTGTTTTTTGTTTTATTTTGTGATGCTGGGGATTGAACCCAGGACCTTGTGCATGTGAGGCCAGCACTCTACCAACTGAGCTATACCCCAGCCCCTGACCTCCAATTTGTGATCCTCCTGCCTCAGCCTCCTGAACCACTGGGATGACAGGTGTGTGCTGCCATGCTTGGCTAGCGCTGTGCCTTGATGGAGGGTGACTATTAGGCTAACTGCCTAATATGAATGCATGACTATCGTCCTGGACCTTTAAACATAGTTGACATGGTAAATGTAGTTATGCATATTTCAGTACCTTAAACATATACACATGTATGTACATACACATACGAAAGAAAATGGCTTTACAGAGTGTTTGCCACAGATAAGGCGCACATGGCGCAGGGCCTGGTCTGTGTTGAAGCCTGAATAAGCCAGAGTTGCAGGAGAAGCGCAGCTGCGTATCAGGAAGACAGATTCAGCAGCTCACCACACTGTAGTCAGCTTCCAAATCAGGGGCCCAGAGGCTATAAACAGCCATTGAGGGCTGGGGAGGTGGCTCCCTAGTCGAGCTACTTGCATGAGCCCCTGGTTTCAATCCCCCAAATTGAACACACCAAAAAAGACATTAAGCTGAGGTGCACCCTGACTTTAAGGTCTGCCGCTTTGGGATAAGGGGCAATAGCTACTTCGTTGTCCCCTCCCTCCCTCTTCTTACAACACTCTTTTTTCTTTTTTTTTTTTTTTATATACTTGGGATTGAACCTCGGGGTGAGTTACCCCTGAGCCACATCCCCAGCTCTTTTTATTTTTTATTTTGAGACAGGGTCTCAATAAGTTGCTAAGTTGCCGAGGCTGGCTTTGAACTTGTGATTCTCCCGTCTCAGTCTTCCGAGCTGCTGGGATTACAGGCATGTTTCACCATGCCAAGCTCTTTATCCATTAAAGCAGGGCATGAATTTTTCCTTGTGAAAGGTCCCCGACTCTCCTGCCAGAAAGAAGAGAGAACTCTTATCACCAGAGACAGAGTGGGCCACAGGATGAGTCTGCATAAACAAAACTTATGAAAATAACTCAGATCTCCACTAGTTTTCCTCATGTTCTTAATCACTTCCTCACAATTAATCAAGTCTTTAAGTCCCAACTTCCTTTCTTTGGTTAAACTAGTGTATAAGACCCTAGGTCAATGGGCTGGGGTTGTGGCTCAGTGGTAGAGCACTTTCCTAGCATGTGTGAAGCACTGGGTTTGATTCTCAACACCGCATACAAATAAATAAAAATAAAGGTCCATTGACACCTAAGAAAAAAAAATTTTAAAAAGACCCTATGTCAAAATGCTTTCTTGAATTTCACTTCTTTTATCAATACACATTAGACTTCTCAGAAAACTCTTACATTTTTTTTTTTTCTGGTTAATCTGTCTTTTTTTTTTTTTTGGTACCAGGGATTGAACTCAGAGGCACTTGATCATGAGCCACATCCCCAGCCCTCTTTTTTATTTTATTTAGAGACAGGGTCTCACTGAGTTGCTTAGCACCTTGCCATTGCTGAGGCTGGCTTTGAACTTGCAATCCCCCTGTCTCAGGAGCCACTGGGACTACAGGTATGTGCCACTGAGCCGGCTTAATTTGTCTTTTGTTAAACTAATTTGGAGGCTCTCAGTCACTGAACTGAACAGAGTAGAGGGAAAGGTTTTCCTTCCTGCAAAAACACACATCCGATAACTCCCACTAACATCAAGAGGAGAACATTACCGCATCCCTGAAGCCTTGGCCTGTGTACCCCTGAAAATACTCCTTCCCCTAAGCCAGGTGCAGTGGCACATGACTGTAAAACCCAGCAACTCAAGAGACTGAGGCAGGAGAATCACAAATTGGAGGCCAGCCTCAGGAATTTAGCAAGGCCCTAAGCAATTTAGCAAGATGGCACCAAAATAGACCTGAAGAGCAATGGAACAGAATAGAAGTCACAGAGACAAACTCACAACCCTATAGCCAGCTGTCTGATATTTGACAAAGGTTCTACAAATATATCTTAGAGGAAGGACAGCTTTTTAACAAATAGTGCTGGGATAATTGGATAGCTATATATAGAAAAATTAAATTAGACTCTTTTCACCCGGCACAAAACTCAAATTGAAATGGATCAAAAACTAAGGAATGACTAGAAACCTTATAATTGATGGAAGAAAACACAAGGTCAACACTCTATCACATAGGTGTTGGCACAGACTTCCTTAATAAGACCCCCAAAGTACAAGAAATGAAACCATCAATCAATAAGTGGGACCCCGGGGCTGGGGCTGTGGCTCAGTGATAGAGCACTTGCCTAGCATGCGTGAGGCACTGGGTTGGATTCTCAGCACCACATAAATGTAAAATAAAGATATTGTGTCCACCTAAAACTAAAAATAAATAAATAAATAAATAAATAAAATAAAGGCAGCTGGCCCATCCACAACTACAAAAAACAATTTGGGAAAAAAAAAAAAAGTGGGATGGCATGAAACTAAAAAGCTTCTGCACAACTAAGGACACAAGAGCATGAAGAGAGAGCATACAGAATAGGAAAAAGTTGGCCAGCTACTCTGCCAATAGGGGATTATTATCCAGAATATACAAAGAACTCAAAAAACTTAGCAACAAAAATTAAAAAAAAAAAAAAACAATCAATGAATGGGCAAAAGAACTAGACAGATGCCGAGTGCAGTGGCGCACGCCTGTAATCCCCATGGCTCTGGAGGCTGAGACAGGAGGATTGTGTCTTCAAAGCCAGCCTCAGCAAAAGTGAGGTGCCTTGCCTAGCATGCACAAGACCCTGGGTTCAATCCCCAGCACCGCACAAAAAAAAAATAAAATAAAAAAGTGAGGTGCCAAACAACTCAGTAAGATTCTGTCTATAAATAAAACACAAAATAGGGCTGGGGGTGTGTCTCAGTGGTCAAGTGCCCCTGAATTCAATCCTTGGTACCAAAAAAAAAAAAAAGAAATAAAAAAACAAACGACAATAAATGCTGGTGAGGTTGTGGGGAGAAAGGAACACTTACATATTGTTGGTGGCACTGCAGGCTAGTTCAACTACTCTGGGAAGCAGTATGAAGATTCCTCAAAAAACTAGGGATGGAACCTTCATATGACCCTGCTGTCCCCCTCCTGGGTATTTTCCAAAAAAATCTAAAATCAGCATACTACAGCAACACAGCCACATCATTGTTTATAACAGCAAAATTCACAACAGCTAAATTATGGAACCAACCCAGATGCCTGTAAATTGATGAATGGATTAACAATTTGTGATATATATATATATATCTCACATATATATATATCTCACATATATATCTCACATTTGTGATACATACACATATGTATAATACACACACACACACACACACTTATACACTTATACACACATGCACATAGAGTTCTACTCAGCCATTAGAAATAATGAAGTTATGGGTTGGGGTTGGGGCTCAGAGGTTGGCTAGCATGTGTAAGGCGCTGGATTCGATCCGTAGCACCATATAAAAAGAAAATATTTAAATGAAATCATAATTATATCTAGCCTCTGTTTCTGGCTTCTTTGGTGTAATATCCTGTTTCTAGATGGATCTGCATTGGTACGCGCAGCTAGTTTATTCTCGTGTTGGACAGCTTTCCGTTGTGGTCACACCACTTCTGCTTATAATTCTTTTACTTATACACTTCACTGTTGTTTATTCCATTACTCTTGGTTTGGGGCTATTGCAAATAATGCTGCTGTGACTATGCCTGTGAGAAATTTTTCAATTTTGAGCACATAAGTATGCACTTGCATATATTCTTAAGAGTGGAATTTCTGGGTCACGGGGTGTGTGCTTGGTGACTGTCACTTGGATATGTCAGTTTTTCCCGATGGCTATTCTATTTCACTCCCATCATCTCCTGTGGCTCCCCATTCTCACATTTCACACTGAGTGCCCATCCAGAAAGCACCCCGGGTCCCCAAG
The DNA here is from genome assembly GCF_047511675.1 of Marmota flaviventris. Taxonomy (NCBI): domain Eukaryota; kingdom Metazoa; phylum Chordata; class Mammalia; order Rodentia; family Sciuridae; genus Marmota; species Marmota flaviventris. The sequence continues at coordinate 14,706,684 of NC_092498.1, read as the reverse complement.
CTCCTGTTCCTCCCTGCTGTGGGTCAGCCATGCTGTGGGGCACATCAGTGAAAAGGAGATGAAATCTTTTGGGAGTAATGAAATGGTCTAGAATTAAATAATGTCAACAGTTGTACAACTTTGTGATTGTAATAAAGCCCACCAAATTGTATATCTTTGTAAAAAAATTTTGTTTGTAATTATAGATGGACAGAATGCCTTTATTTTATTTATTTTTATGTGGTGCTAAGGATCGAACCCAGTGCCTCATGCATGCTAGGCCAGCACTCTGCCACTGAGCCCCAAGCCCAGCCCCAAATTGTATATCTTAAAAGAGTAAATTTGGGGGCTGGACCTGGGGCTCAGCGGTAGTGCACTTGCCTGGTATGTGTGAGGCACTGGGTTCGATTCTTAGCACTACCTATAAATAAAGGTCTAACAACATCTAAAAAACTAAAAACTAAAAAAAAAAAAAAGATAAAAAAAGAGTAAATTTTATAGTATGTGAGGTAAATAATATCTCAATTAAAAATTGAACAATTTTTGATCATCTGGTAGGTTTGAAATGGTGATACATTGTGTGTGTGTGTGTGTGTGTGTGTGTTGTGGTACTCAGAACAAACCCAAGTCCCTGCACATGCTGCAAGGCAGGTGCCCTGCCACTGAGCCACATCCCCAATCCTTTAAGGCTTTTACATTTTTTCCTTATTTTTTAAAATTTTGTTGTTTTTAGACAGGTCTCACTGAATTGCTGAGGCTGGCCTTGAACTTGCAAATCCTCCTGCCTTGGCCGCTGAGTAGTTGGGACTGTAGGAATGCACCACCGTGAATGCTCTTTTCACTCTTCTAACTTTTATTTATTTATTTTTTTGAGATGAGTGCTCACAAAACTGCCTTGGCTGGCTTCCAACTTGCAATCCTCCTGCTCAGTCTCCCTAGTCACTGGGATTACAGTTGTGCATGATCATGCCCAGCTAATGCTGTGTTTGTGTGTGTCTCCATGGTACTTGAGATTGAACCACATCAAGCCCAAATGACATTTGGATCAGGGAAAATTTGAAAAATCTTCAGAACAAAACCAGTTTTTTTAATATTTGAAAAGGAATTGGTCATAGTGGTGCACACTTATAATCTCAGCAACTCTAGAGGCTGAGAAGGGAGGATCACAAGTTTGAGGCCAGCCTGGGCAATTTAGGGGAATCCTGTCTCAAAAAAAAAAAAAAAATTAAAGAGGGCTGGGGCTGTAACTCAGCAGTAGAGTGCCACTGGCTTCATCCCCAGAACCGCCCTCAAGACATTTGCCTGCACAGATGGCCAGGCTCCCACCTCCAGTGTCACTGTCCTCCCTATCCTTGGCTCTGCAGGTCTTCCAGGGCAGTGGGAGCCTCTCTCTTTTGTCTCAAGACCTGTCCTCCACTTTCCACAACAGTGCAAAAGCATCTGAGGGGCTCTTCCCCAGCCACACAGAGGCCACTATGGGTTTGAATTGGGAAAAAGTGACAAAACTGCTCCGGCTTGTGGATCACTCTTTTTTGGGGCACCAGGGATTGCATGCAGGGGCACTCGACCACTGAGACGCATCCCCAGCCCTTTTTTGTATTTTATTTAGAGACAGGGGCTCACTGAGTTGCTTAGTACCTCGCTTTTGCTGAGGCTGGCTTTCCACTCTCCATACATCTGCCTCAGCCTCCAGAGTCTCTGGGGTCACAGGCATGTGCCAGGGGGCCAGGCTGTCAATCACTCTCTAGAGGCAGGAGGCTGCAGTGCTATTCTGGTCTCCTTTGTAGAGTGCATGCGCCCTGTCAGGAGCCTGGCAGTGACTCCCAGTTCAGGGAGGTGAGGCACTTGTAGATGGGATCTTGTGGATGAGAGGATGGCGTGGTCAAGACCAATTGTTTGAGCTGGTTCCAGTTCCGCAGGCTGGAAGCAAAGTTGATTTGCAGCAAAATCTAATGGAAGTGAGCGGGCACAGTGGTGCACATCTGTAATCCCAGCACTTGGGAGGCTGAGGCAGGAGGATCATGAGTTCAAAGCCAGCCTCATTAATTTAGCAAGGCCCTAAGTACTTGAGTGAGACCCTGTGTCTAAATAAAATATAAAATAGGGCTGGGGATGTGGCTCGGTAATTAAGCGCCCCTGGGTTCAATCCCTGGCACATACACTCAAAAAATGTAATGGGGCTGGGGCTCTGACTCAGTGGGAGAGCGCTTGCCTAGCGTGTGTGAGGGACTGGGTTTGATTCTGAGCACCACATATGAATAAAGGTCCATTAACGACTAAAAAAAAAAAAAATTTTTTTTTTTTTTTTTTAATGTAATGGAAGCAGCCAGCTCTGTGTATCTGGACAAAGAGGATTAATCAGGGAGATGCTGCTGGGATTTGAGTACAAAGCATGAAGAAACCCGGGGGAGGGAGTGCAGGGTCTTTTGGAAGGATGCAGCCAGTTGTCCCCAGTAAAAATACACTTACATTGTCCCAATTCAGTTGCTAGCTGAGGCATGGGCCATCCCCACCAGTTTCAGTGTGTTGGGGTGTGGGCACCACCCAAGTCTCCTGCAAAGGGTTTGATCCTGCAACTGGGCAGTTACCAGCCTAGCTTATCTCATATACCGAGGTTTATTTACTTCTCCTTGTTTATCCGTCCAAAGCTGCTATCATCTTTTGCTTATTTATTTTGTGAAGGGGTGTTGCTGTGTTGCCCAAGCTGGCCTCAAATTCCTAGGCCTCCTGAGTACCTGGGACTACAGGTGTGTGCCACCTGGACAATATGTGTCTTTTATTTATTATTTTATTATTATTGTTATTTTTGTAGTTGTAGATGGAGAGCATGCTTTTATTTATTTTTGTATGAAGTGCTAAGCATCGAACACAGTGCCTCACCCAGGCTAGAGAAGTGCTCTGCTACTGAGCCCCAGCCCCAGTCCTGACTTTTATTTTTAACGAAGATACAATTCACATGCCATAAAGTTCACTCATTTATATATTTTGCAGTGCTGGGGATCAAATCCAGGGCTTCATGCATGCCAGTGAGGACTTTAGTGTTGAACTACATCACTAGCTGCAAAGTTCAAGTGTGTGTGTTTTGGTGGGAAGGGTGCTGGGGATGGAAACCAGGGCCTCATGCATCTAGGCAAATGCTCTATCATTTTTTTTTTAAATTTTTTATTGTTGGTTGTTCAAAACATTACAAATTTCTTGACATATCATATTCCACACTTTGATTCAAGTGGGTTATGAACTCCCACCTTCACCCCATACACAGATTGCAGAATCACATCAGTTACACATCCGTTGATTTACATATTGCCATACTAGTGTCTGTTGTGCTCCGCTGCCTTTCCCATCCTCCACCATCCCCCCTCCCCTCCTCTCCCCTCCCCTCCCCTCCTCTCTCTCTCCCCCCTCCACTGTATAACCCTGAGGGTCTCCTTCCATTTCCATGCAATTTCCCTTCTCTCTCCCTTTCCCTCCCACCTCTCATCCCTGTTTAATGTTAATCTTCTTCTCATGCTCTTCGTCCCTACTCTGTTCTTAGTTACTCTCCTTATATCAAAGAAGACATTTGGCACAAATGCTCTATCATTGAGCTACACCCCAGTGCAATGACCCTTTTAAAGTGTAAAATTGGTTGATTTTTTAAAAAATATTTTATCTTTTAGTTTTTGGCGGACACAACCGCTTGAGCCACATCCCCAGCCCAGTAAAATTGGTTGATTTTTAGCAGGGCCACAAATTGTTTTGCATCCATTACTGCTTTAGAATTCTAAAACTTCTCATCACTCTAAAATGATTGCTTTCTCATCTCATCTGGGTGTGGCTCAGTGGTAGAGCATTTGCCTAGTAAGTGTGAGGCTCTGGGTTTAATCCCCAGCACCAGGAAAAAAAAAAAAAAAAAAAAGGATCTCTTTGGTATGAGTTCAAGCTGGGCAATGCCCTGGAGGTCAAGAGCAGGGGCTTAATTAGGAATAATCAGTATTTTCCATATGCAGTATAAACTGAAAAGGAAGGTTCTAGTGTTTGGGGACCTACTTGGGGTTAGGAGGAGAATCAGGAGGGGATGATAAATCAGAGGATAATATTCAGGACATACCCTATTATTGGGGGGAAAAACCTAAATACAATTTCACTTACTCAGCAAGCAGTCTGCCACTGGGCTAGAGCCCCAAACCCATTTCCTCTTAGTTGACTTAAAAGTCACAAAGCCCACTTGCTTTGCTGTAGATCACATCTCTGACCTGGGTGGTGTGACATTTATAGTTGCCTAGGTTACTCTTCAGGGACATGAAGGCTGTTTTTGCTAAAAACAGTGACTCTTCACTTGGGCCTGCGGATGTCCCTGTGGGTGACTGAAATGGGATGAAAATGCTTGGCATCTCTGCCTTCCTATTTATTGTGTCTGTGTCCTTTGATACCTTAACCCTGGGTCAGATCCTACTGTTTTGCATGTGGACCTGCTGGTCAGCTGAGACATGTCTTGTCCAGAACTGCAGTACAGGGTTAACTTGACCTAGACTTACCCCACCTTTAAGGCTAAAGAGACCTACCAGCCACATGTCAGAACACCAGACCCCCAAATAGTGAAAACAGGTGGCACTTGTGTTCTCCACCTATTCTGAGAAAAGACATGAACATTCCTCCCCTCTGTCAGCGTCCCTCCCTCCCTGATCGCACCTATGTATTCTATATCTGCAACCCCTCCATTTGTGAGCAAAGCTCCCTCTTCTCCATTCTCTGGCCGCTGAAGAAAGCCTTTCCGTCTCCCCAACACTCATCTCTGGGCCATTGGTTGTTCCGTGAGATGAACTTCTTCAGGTCCTGGGTTTGGTAAGAGCTTCAACTCAGGGACCTCTCCAGCCTGCTTTGGGGGTTACAGCTCAAGAGCAGGTGACAGGACCATGAATTGTTATCACCACAGCCAGTTTCTCCGCGGCAGCTTATCTGAGAGGCCTTGTGGGAAGGGAAGATGGAGTTCTGGGTCTGGGTGGGGCAAGGGAGGGGCTGACCTGAACGGCCTGACAGCAGGGAAAGGAGGGGACAGAGACCAAGTTTTAGCAAAATTCAATGGAGCAGAGGGCCCGGTAGGAAGCACTTTGTCTTGAGGTTCTACTTATCATTCCCAAACCTCAGAGGAGGGGTTAAAGAATTCCTTCAGTTCCCTAGACCAGTCCTGGAATAGGAAGAAAATTAAAGTTTTTATTTTATTATTTTTTTTGCATTGCTGGGGATTGAACCCAGGGCCTCATGCATGTAGAGAGGCAGGCACTCTACTACTGAGCTACATTCCCAGCCCCACAGAGCTAAGTTTTAAGAGAGAAACGTTTAAGTTTAGCATGTAGATTTATTAGGAGGTACTCTTAGGACAGATAGCGTGGAATGGAAGGAAAAGCTTGCACAGAGGAAGCAGCTGGCCTTTGTCCTATAGAACTGCGCAGGTGGGGTAATACATGCCCAAGGTTCACATAACTGCATTCATGGTAAGTTCATGCAACTCATCGCAATAGAAGGGCCTTTGCACTATTATTGTGGAGCATTTTGTGTGGGTGTGTGGTAACATATCCATGACATAAAGTTTAATGTTTCCACCTTTTTTTTCTTTTGTACTGAGAATGGAACTCAGGGGTGCTCTACCACTGAAGTATATCCCCAGTCCTTTTTATTTTTTTAATTGTTGTTGGACCTCTATTTTATATATATATATATATATATATATATATATATATATATATATATATATATATATATATATTTGTGGTGCTGAAGATAGAACCCAGTGCCTCACACATGCCAGGCAAGTGCTCTACCACTGAGCCATGACCCTAGCCCCCTTTTTTAAATTTTTTGAGACAGGGTCTTGCCAAGTTGCTTAGAGCCTCACTAAATTGCTGAGTCTGGCTTTAAACTTGCAATCCTCCTGCCTCAGTCTCCTGAGTGGCTATGTTTATAGGCATGCTCCATCATGCCTGGCTTAGTCTTAATTTTTTAAAAATATTTTTTGTAATACATAGGCACAATATCTTTATTTATTTTTATGTGGTGCTAAGGATGGAACCCAGTGCCTCACATATGCGAGGCAAGCGCTCTGTCCCTGAGCCACAGCCCCAGGCCTCAGTTTTTTTTTTTTAAAGGGAGAGAGAGAGAGAGAGAGAGAGAGAGAGAGAGAGAGAGAATTTTAATATTTATTTTTTAGGCAGACACAACATCTTTGTTTGTATGTGGTGCTGAGGATCGAACCCTGTGGCCAGGCCTGTTTTAATTTTACTGTGGCTTGTAAGAGCAGGATAGCCAGGCTCTTACTTGGTGTGGCAGACCCTTCCTTCACTTTCTCCCTCAGAGGTAGCTAGAGATATGGGCCATCTTGAGGCTTCACCCCTAAAGCACAGACTTTACCAGCCATAAGGGGTATCTGGCTGGCCAGAATCCAGGACATGGGCCAAGGGACTGCATGCTGAAGGGAAGAGTAATCACCTCACAGTGTCACCCTGACACAGCTGATCCCAACTTGGGTACAGGGTGCTGGGCCTAGGGGTAGGGGTACTTCCACCCAGAGCTTTCCCCTAAGCCAAAGTGCAGCAGGGAGGGGAGAACAGCCTTGCCCCAGAGGTCCAAGGGAAGCATTAGGAGCCAGATGGGAAGCAGCTCCAGCCTGCTGCTCTGCTGGAGTCCTGAAGGGTGGCTTGTCCTGTCCTGCTCTCTAAAGCCCCATTGCATAAGCCTTTTCCTATCTGTCCATAGGCTGGCCAGGGAGTGCGGGTGGGTCTCAGTGGCTCCAGAAAAACAACTCAGTCCACTTTCCGCCCACAATGGCGGTGGGACACAGGGATTAGCTGTGCAGGGGGAGGCTCAGCTCACTGAGAGGTTTGGTTGCAGGACTTAACTGTCAGCTCTCCTGGGATTATGCTGGGTGAAGGAAGAGGAGAGTAACACCCGGGCAGGCAGGGAGCCTGGGGCTGTCAAAGCCGAGACTGCCCTTTGGTCTGTTGCTGAGGAAGCTGGCACCAGGTCTTTGTTAACTGTAGCCAGAAAGAAGTTAGAAGTTGGCAGCTGAACCCCACTCAGCGGCTGGGTGAGGCCAAGGTGTGGTTGCCAGCCAAGCCACAGAGTATAGCTAATTGGCTTTGACAGGTGCCTGCAGTAATGGCCCTGCTCACTTGCCTTTTGCCTCTCTAATCTTTGCTCGGGCCAGAGTTCCTCCTCTGTGGATCAGCCCCTCCCGTCCACTCAAGTCTGCTGAGCTCTGAGCAGGGTGAGTTCCATTTGGGGTAAAGAAAACATTCTGGAACATGAGAGAGGTTGTGACAGCCCACTGAGAATGCAGTAAATGCCACTGAACTGCTCACCTTAAAATGGTTAATTTTTATGTTATGTTACTTTCACCCCAATAAAATTTAAGAGATTGGGTGGAGAATGCTAAAGCTCAAGGACTTAGCAGGATTGTCCAGCACTGCCAGGCGGAACAGACAGAGACCTGGTGGACAGGAGAATGCACTGTCCAGTCACACAGGGAGGTTGGTCAGGCTTCCTGGAGGAGTGTCCCTCAGCTCTCCAACCCCCTTTGTTTTGACTTCATCCTCACCAAGCAACCTTAGGTTTATTAGTGTGGTCTCCTAGGCAGCACTTGACATTAAAAAACAAGGTATCTGAGGTGGGGATGGGAATAGAAGACAGTAGAATGAGTCAGACATAACTTTCCACTGTTCATATATGAATTCAAGACCAGTGAAACTCCACGTCATGTACAACCTAATTAGAACGATTATCTCTGTGTATGTCAAAATATACTCTATTGTCATATATATCATATATATTTAGATATACTGTCATATATCTAAAAAGAACAACAAAAATGCTCACCTGTAATGCCAGCAACTTGGGAGGCTGAGGCAGAAAGATGGAAAGTTTGAGGCCAGCCTGTGCAACTTAGTTTTTTTTTTTTTTTTTAAACTGAGGATTGAACTCAGTGATGCTTTATCACTGAGCTACATTCCCAGCCCTTTTTATTTTTTATTTTGATTCAGGGTTAAGTTGCTGATGCTGGCCTCAAACTTGGCATCCTTCTGCCTCAGGCTCCAGAGTCCTTGGGATTACAGGCCTGTGCCACTGCTCCTGGCTAAGCCTGGGTAACTTAGTGAGACCTTATCTCAGAATAAAAATAAAAAGGGCTCAAGATGTAGCTCTCTGGCTCAGTGGTAGAGTGCCCCTGCTTTCAATCCCCGGTACTGAAATAAAATAAAATTAATAAAATAAATAAAAAAGAGCTGGGGAAGTAGCTTAGTGGTAGAACATTTGCCTAGCATATGCAAGGCCCTAGAATAATCCTCAGCACTGAAAAACAAAAGAAACAAACAAACAGCAACAACAACAACAACAAAAACAAAACAAAACAAAACAAAACAAAAAACAGTAAAGGATTGGAGAGACTACTTTTAGTATATCCATAAAATAGAGTATTACAAATCATTAGGAATGTTGATAAAGATGTATGTTTATTCACTGAAGGTCTTAGGTAAACAAATAATAGAAAATAAGTTAGAGAAGAAAGTATATTCCAAAATGTTAAGAGATAATTTCTGAGCAATATAAAAATACACAGAATTTTGCTATTAATAAAGTTAACAAATCTGAGGAGCTTGCTAGATACAAATTCCTACACTCAGATCTTATTATTCCAGCTTCCCCACCTACTTGGGTTAATTTTTATGTAGAGCCTGGTCCCTACCATTTTGGGGAAGTCTTTGGGAATCTGATGTAACCACAGGTCCTCTCCCTTGAAAACACAAATAGTGGCACCACCTGGGCTTCAAGTGTGGAGTGGTATGGCCCTGACTCCAGTTGAAGTAAGAACATCTAATGCAGAATGGGTGTCAACAACTCTTCCTCATTTTCCTGGCATCCACAGGGGACCAAGCAATAGGGTATGCAGGGGTGGTGGCTGGCCCTGAGGACCACTGTGAGAATCTGCGTGTGCTGTACATGGGGCTACTTCCCTGCTGCCCCCCACAGGACAGCTCTCAGACTGTGGCTCCTCCTGGACCCTGCCTCTTCTGGTCCACAGGACACAAAAATCTCTGGCTGTGTAAGTCTAAGGAAGCCATCCCCACCACCTTGCTCCTGGCTCTTGTTTACAACATCAATGACAAAAGCCCCTCCCATTTATCCTGCATGGTACTGTCATTTAGGCTGAGATGGGTCCCAGCTTAGTGGCCTGGGATCCACACAGAATCATAAACTTTACTTGGGGTCTTTTCTTCTTTTTTTGGAACTGGGGATTGAACCCAGGGCTTCACATATGTGAGGCAAACACTATGCCACTGAGCTACCTCCCAGCCCTATAGCATAAATTTTAGGACCCCAACAACATTTTATTAACAGTTTACAAGATTTCCTCTTTTTGTGTATCACTAAAAGTCATGGGCTGCATGAATGTGGGTGGTTCTATGGCTTCTAAGAGAAAAAAGGCAGTTAAGAGTCAAGTCCTTTTGGGAAGACAGAGGTCTGTGGCCTCAGCCACCAGGTGGCATCACTGACCAGCAGGGAAGAGCCACTCCTTCTGCCTGGACTCCATTCCACCCAAGAAAGGGCAGATTCTGCACCCGGGGGCATCTGTCTGCAGGGTGCGCCTGTCTGCAGGGGTCACCAGTCCTCACTCTGTCCTCCCCTTGCAGCCCCCACCTGTTCCCGGGCACACCCGATCCTCAGTAGCCGCTCCTTCCCATCTCCTCCCCTTCTCCGGACCCAGGGGGAAATAAAGTAGGGCAGAGAGTTTTCTTAGCCCTGGCATAATAAAAAGGAAACCTGAACACTTTTCTTTCTTTCTTTTTTTTTTAATATTGAGATTAAAAAGCCCAAATCCAAAAACCAACCACCAAGTGTGTTTGCATGTGGGTGGCTCCCTTGTAGGGCAGTTCTGAAGGAGCAGTGCCTCGGACAGCTGGTGGCTGCACTTGCCCTGGATTCTGTGCTGGGACAACCTGGGGACACCTTTCAGAAAGGCCACCGGGAACTGTGTTTAAAACTGGTGGTCATACTGGGAGGACGTTTCCCTTGAGGTTGAGTTGATTATTTCTTGTGGAGAAACTTCATTTTATTGCCTAAAAAAGAAAATGAGAACATTCATCAGGTGGACAAAGAAAGGTGAGTTACACGTTGCCCCTCTTCACCCCAGGTATGGGCTAGGCGGCACAGGTCTGAAATCCCAGAGACCTGGGAATCTGAGACAGCAAAATCACAGGTTCAAGGCCAGCCCAGGCAATTTAGTGAGATGGTTAGTAATTAAGTAAGACCTTGTCTCAAAAAATGAAAAGGGGTGGGGGGGCTGTAGTTGTGGCTTGCCTAGCACGGGAGAGGCACTGAGTTGGATTCTCAGCACTACATAAAATAAATAAATAAAATAAAGGTATTGTGTCCATCTCCAACTAAAAAACAAAAACAAAAACAAACAAACAAAAAGGGTGGGTAGGTAAGTGATAAAGCACCAGGTTCAATTCCCTGTGCAGCAAAAAAGGGGGAAAATGATATCACCCCAGATATGGTGCTATCCGAGCCTCCCCTTGCTCTGGAGAGGTGGGGGTTCCCCTTTTTCAGAGTTGCCCCTCTGGCTTCTCAGGTACCTGCTGCTGCTCTGATGGCAGGAGTCTAACACTTGGGGTTCTGAAAGGAAGACCCTCCAAGCTGTAGAGGGTGCTGGTGTCTGGTGTGGTTATGACAAAGCCCAGAGTGGCACACTTCCCAGGAGCCACCCAGGGACACTCCAGCAGCTGGAGGTACTGGGCCCCTCTTGGGGGCTGCCTCCTGGGACCTCCCTCTTCAACGCCTTTGTTCTCTTCCTCCTCATTCTCCCTTTCCCAGCAAGGGCCTCCGAGCCGGGGGAACTGCAGTCCTGCCGCTGCCTACCTGTCCACTTCAGGGGCATCTGGAGGCTGCTCTGCTGCCTCCTACAGTGCTCTGTCCCCAGAAGACTAGGAGTGAAGGCAACAATAGTGAAAGAAGAGCAAGATAGCCAGGGGTGGGGGGCAATAAAGGAGGGATTTGCTTCCTTGGTCTCCACTTTGGGGGCAGATTAGGATAGGAGGTTAAAATGACCATTTTGCCCTCCAGGCGGGGGTGGTGGAGCTCTGGATTATTCAGGAACAGGCTCTGGCTCCAGGGATGAGACCCAGGCTTACCCAGTCCTTTCAGGAACTTATTGACACCGCTGTGCTCTCCGCTGGGGAGTGTCTCTAGATACTCTTGGGCTCGGACCTCAAATAGACCTGGCAACAAGAGATGGCAAGCCACTTTAATTCCTCCACATTGCACTTCCACACCAGCCCATTTCCTCCTCACCACAGGAAAGAGCAATCTTGCTTCTGAGATGAAGCTGATCCTATAAACATGCTCTGAATCATGAGTTTTATAAGGTTTTTTTTCCCTCTTACAATTGCCCAACCTTGCACAATAGCCGTTTTTGGAAAGCTATAAAGCAAGCTCATACATGAAATCCCATTTTTACTCAACAGACACCTTCCAAGCATCTACCCTGTGCCAGGGTCTCGGTTTCAAAGAAAAACCAGGGATGGAGGAGCTCCTAAATTCTCCCGTTTCCTCATACTTTCCCGATGGGGACACTGGCCAAGTGGTGCAGTTCCCTGGGAATCGGGCCTGCCTGGGGCCTCAGGGAGGCTAGACATGCCCTCTCTGGACCCCTGCGCTCTGACCCCACATGCTGTGCCTTTCTGAGGACTCTTTTAGGGACAGGGCTTCCTACCACATTCCTGTTAAGCCTTTGTCTCCCACCTCTCTTACCACACAGTGAACTGTAAACCCATTTCCATGTTCCCAGTAGTCTTCTATTTAAAAGAACTCTTTCTTGGGGTGTGTCCTGTGACTTCTACTTTCTGACCCATTTTCTTCTCCCTTCAGGTACCCCTTATCAGAACCACCTGAAGCCTGCCTGCTCTGCCTTTCCTGTTAAAGGGCTGTGGGGATGCAGGCCTTGGGTGCTTTACTCAGTTTCTGAGTTCACAGACCAGAGTACACCCTGCCTGGCGCCAGATGCTCACCTGAACCTTCCCTGCTTGCTGCACAGCGTCCCTGGGGAAGGCAACACCTTTCCCTGCCCAGGTTTAACTCCCATCTACCACTGCTCTGCAAGCATTTCTAGATTTTAGACTCCCCAGAGGGCTTAAGACAAGGTGCAAAAGAGACTGGATGGTTTCTCCTCCTCTCTCCCTGGAAGTCAGTGGAACCCAGGCAGACAAAGGCAGGGACAAGCTGCCCAGGTCTGTGGGCCCTGTCTCCCTCTCTACTGTCCCCTTCCCATCTGTGGAGAGTAGGCAAAAAGAAGAGTGGAGGGGAGCGGAGGCCTGAAAACAGGGGAGGAGAGGGTGTTCCTGGGTTTCATCAGGAAGGACAAATGAAAAGGAAGGGGACCTTGCCAGACGCTGGAATGTGGCTCTGCAAGAGGCTCTGAGGGGCTGGCGTGGTGGCTCACCCCTGTAATCCTAGCAGCTGGGAAGGCTGAGGCAGGAGGATCTAGAGTTCAAAGCCAGCCTCAGCAAAAGTGAGGCACTAAGCAACTAGGTGAGACCTGTCTCTAAATAAAATACAGAACAGGGCTGGGGATGTGGTTCAGTGGTCGAGTGTCCAGGAGGGAGGCAAGAGAAGCGAGGGAGGGGCAGAGGGGTGATTTCACAAGCTCAGAGGCCTGTGAAGGAGCTCCCCTAGGAGGCCAGAGGGAGCCAGAATGCTGTTGGCCTCTGCGCCCAGGCCCGTGACCCTCCTCCCTGCTCTCCTGGAATCTCCAGCTCACTGGCCCCAACGCGGAAGAATCCCTAACCCTTGGCATCCTGCCGGCGCAGCTCCCGCTCCTGGATGAAGCCCCGGAACATCTGGGTCTCCATGAAGACCTCCAGGAAGCGGCGGAGGCTCTTGGAGGAGACAGCTTTACGGAAGGCCTCTCGCTGCAGGGTCCTCTCCTCGCGCTCCCCGGGCGTCAGGAACAAGGAGTAGTGGCCCACGATCTCCACGAAGAAGCGCACAAAGGCTTCGGACACCACCTGGTTCAGGGGGCTGGCATCAGGGCCTGGCAGGGAGGGGAAAGGCCAGAGGCAATGAAGGCAGGCGGCCATGCTAGTGCCTGAGTGAAGCCAATTAGTGACCAAGTGATTGCTAGCTGTGGCAAACCGTCATCTAGGAAAAGTTACCTAACGTTAAGTCATTTCTTTCCCCCTTTACACAGATATTTTAGTGCCCGAATGGGGGGGATGGAAAAATTTCCCCAGGGGAATGCGGGCCATTGTGCAGCTGCTCTGAGGCCCCTGTGTCGTGGAGGGAGCTGCCTTTACCAGCTGTGCTGTCCAGGGGCCCTCCATCCTGGTCACAGGCCAGCTCATTCCGCTGCTCCAGAAGGTGTTCCAGGGCCACCTGAAGCTTCCGGGGTAGGATGGAATCCTCGTCCTCCATCTGTAAAGCAGAAGCAGGCGGGCCACTGGGCTAGTGCTCCTGGGAGCCACCACGCAATGGCCATAGGTGGGCAGGCTGGCTCACTTCCCAGGTTAGTGGAAGGAACAGGATTTGGAACCAGCATCTGAGGTCTGAGTTCCAATCCTACTTTTTATAAGCTGTGTGAGCCTCAGTTTCTCCTCCATTTGTAAAATGGGCTACCAATCAATATGTGCCTCATCTCAAAGATTAAAAGCATACGATTCTCTTGTGCAAGTGCTTGGCACTTCGCGGACACTCAATAGGTATTTTCCACTGTCCACACCCTGAAGGGCAGCTTGTGTTCATGGGGGAATTCTGTCCAGTACAAAAGACCAGTGTGATCCCAAGCTGGCCTTGTGATCTGGGCTCAGACAGGAGAGCCTCAGCGAGGGCCAACTCTGGGGCCTCTGGGAGTGAAAGCAGATGGACTAACGATGAAAGGCATTGACGCTACTCGGTTCTTCCTCGGTGTGCTTACTCCAAGCTCACAGCTACCCATCAGAATGCCTAGGAAGATTTTCTGTCATTTTTTTTTTTTGCGGGGTGGGTACTGGGGATTGAACTCACGGGTACTAGACCACTAAGCCACATCTCCAGCCCTATTTTATATTTTATTTAGAGACAGGGTCTCCCTGAGTTGCTTAGCACCTTGCTTTTTTTTTTTTAGAGAAAGATTTTTTTTTAAATTTTTTTTTTTTTCAAAGAGAGAGAGAGAAGAGAGAATTTTAATATTTATTTTTTAGTTTTCGGCGGACACAACATCTTTGTTTGTATGTGGTGCTGAGGATCCAACCCGGGCTGCACGCATGCCAGGCGAGCGCGCTACCGCTTGAGCCACACCCCCAGCCCAGCACCTTGCTTTTGATGAGGCTGGTTTTGAACTCTAGATCCTCCTACTTCAGCCTCCTGAGCCACTGGGATTACAGGCATGAGACATGGTGCCTGGCTGTGTCATTATTATTTATTATTGCTTTGCCATTTTAAATGGCACTGGGTATTGAACTCGGGGGCACTTACCACTGACCCACATCCCTAGCCCTTTTATTTATTTATTTTTTAATTTTGAGACAAGGCCTTATTAAATTACTGAAGCCCCCCTCAAACTGGTGATCCTCTTGCCTCAGCCTCCTCACCATTCCCAGCCTTTCTTTGTTATTCTTTGCAAGATCTAATGGGAGTTAGACTTCTTGAGTAAATGATAAAAAGAAAATAAATGTGCACTGCTTTTCTCTGATAATGAAAGTAATTTAAAATCGCTACAGAAAATATGTGAAGCTGGGTGTGGTGGTGCATGCCTGTAATCTCAGTGACTCAGAAAGCAGAGGAAGGAGGCTCTCAAGTTAAGAGGCCAATCTGGTCAACTCAGGGAGATCCTGTCTCAAAAAAAAAAAAAAAAGAAAGAAAAAGACCTGGGGGTGTAGCTCAGTGATAAATCAGTGGCAAAGTACCCCTGGAATCAATCCTTAGTACACACAAACAATAACAAAAAGAGAAATAAAGAAATATACAAAAGTTTATTAAAACAATTTAAAATCACTCATAACTTGTCTCTCAGTCTCCCTTCCTAATAAATCAGCATTAATGTGTCAGTAGGTTTTTCTTGAAATCATCTTTCTTTTTGCAGTGTTTGGAACTGAACCCAAGGCCTCGCACAGCAGTCTACCATTGAGCTTCACCCCAGACCCTCCTTTCAATTTAAAAAAAAAAATTTTATTTGTACTTCAATGTTTATAGGTTTCCTTTTAATCTTTTAAAAACACATATATATATCTTCCTTCTATAAAAATAATGCTTACAATTTGTGTCCTGATTTTTTTTTTTTTTGGTACCAGGAATTGAACCCAGGGGCATTCAACTATTGAGCCACATGCCCAGTCCCTTTGTAAAATTTTTTTAAATTTTGATACAGGGTCTCGTTAAATTGCTGAGGCTGGCTTTGAACTTGTGATGCTCCTGTCTCAGCCTCCTGAATCACTGTAGACTAGACATGTGCCACTGCACCTGATTCTGAAGTTAGAAAATCCTTTTGTGTTAGAGCACACAGAATCACCCTCCTTTTTGCCTCCTGGCCTGAGGCTGTCTAGTTGTCCAGCTCCACCAGCAACCCCAGGCCCACCACAGAGCCTGCCCAGAACTAGGGAGCTGAACCCCAGGAAGAGACAGGTAAGAAAAAGGGAGCAGCAGGCGGGGCTGGCCCTCGCACTCACCTGTCTGAGGAACCGACTGTTGATGAGGTCGACCACCAGGACCTACGGGACAGAGGAAAAGGGACAAGTATTGTCACCTGGGCCTCTGGGATAAAGGTGGACTCAGCCTTCTTCCTCCTTGGCTAAGAGGCATCTGGGGTGAAGGGTGGGCCATGCTGGCCTCCTGGTGTTGCGACTGCCACCACAGATGGCAGACAGGGAGAAAGCAGCCACCAGGTCCCTCTGCTGCCTGACGGCTCCCGCCTGGTTCTGATGGGCCAAGGCAGAAGTTCCTGGGTTCTTTTTTAAAGTGTGCTGGTTATTGAGGTGGGTAAAAGATGCTGAAGACCCCCACTTGTTCCCGTCCCTGTCAGTTTTGCCACTCCCCACCTGGGGCTTCTCCCTCTTTCTTCCCAGTTGTCCACTGAATCTTGTCACTTCTCTCAAAGGAACAGGAGAGACAAGCAGAGGGATTCAACCAAGCTGCAGGCAGCGGCTTTTCATTAGCTAAGGCTTTCAGGACAAAGCACCTTCTCCCCCGCTCCTCAGGGTCAGGGTGGGGTACAAGGGCCAGGGTGCGGGGAGTGAGGCCTAGTAGGTAAGTGCTGCCCCTGTGAGTGGGACCTTCGCTTGAGCCTAGTAGAGGCCACTGGCTATGATGGAAGAAGACAAGGGGTCTGGATGGTCTCCCAACCACAGCCAGATACAGGTGGGCTCAGAGAACTGCTGCAGATCAGAGGGTGGTTCCACACACCCCTCTTCTAGGACCCAAATGAACCATGTAAAGCTCACACTGCACCTGCACAAACCCTTTACCTTTAGGACCCTGGACAATTAGAGGACCAGTATCTTGAGCCCTGGGGAAAAATAGAGAGACAGATGCTACTAGGTTTAGGACTGAATGGCACTGTTCAGTCCCCTAAGGTTTGGTCTCTGACTGCTGGAGGTCCCCAGGACACAGGGGTAGCCACTTTAGAGAAAGGGGTTGGGATTAAATAACTCCAGAAGTGCCAAGCAGCACTTTCCTACTGAGATACTAATCTAAGAACCCAGAGTTTGACCATTAGCAATGTTCTAGAGGTTGTTTTTTTAACTGAAATGACAAAGGACCTTTCATAGGTGCACAGTCATTGTCTGTTTTGTCATAAGTTCAAAAATGCATTTGAAGTTGGGTACGGTGGCACATGCCTGTAATCTCAGGGACTTGGAGGCTGAGGCAGAAAGATCACAAGTTTGAGGCCAGCTTTGGCAATTTAGTGAGGCCCTAAGCAACTTAGTGAGACCTTGCCTCAAAATAAAAAATAAAAAGTGCTGGGGGTGTAGTGCAGTGGTAGAGTGCCACAGGTTCAATTCCTTGTACCACACAAAATAAAAAACACATTCCAGTTACTGCTAGTTCTTTGTGTCTGTTCCTCCCTTTGCACTGGTGGGTGGGAGGGAAGAGGGGGACAGGACAAATGGCTGTGTCTGAAGGCAGAGCTGATGGCTTGCTAGGTTGTTCACCGTTGTCCTTCTCAATGGCTGCTCCACCTTCATTTTATTTATTTGTATTTTACTTTATTTTTTGCAGTTCTGGGGACTGAACCCAGGGCCTGCCTGGCAACAAGCCAGGCAAGTGCTCTCCCACTGAACTACCCCCCAACCTCAGTCATTTAATTTAGAAAGAAAAACACAGTGTTTGCAGCCACCCGAGGGTGGACTAAACCAGACCTGAGCCAGGACCTGTCACGGGCAGAGCAGTGGCTAGACAGCTTTCTGCCTGCTCCCGACACTCCTGGCTCTGAAGAGCCTTCACTTGCTGGCACAGCCCTCCCAGTACTGCCCCCCGGCTCTGTGAACCCCACTGGGGATGGGCTGGGGCTCACCTCTTCCAGTGGCAGCTCCCTGAGCAGCGGCAGCGAGCTGGACAGCAGCCCAATGAGGAAGGGGGTGGGTGAGCACGCGATGTCGATCATGGCAGGTGGAAGCACAGGGATGTAGGTGTGCTGCCAGCTGAAGGGGTAGATGAGCGCCACCATGGCATGACAGCACTTGGATAAGGTGCTGCAGAGGGAGAGATGGGAAGGAGAGCCCGGTTCAGCTAGGGTGAGGACAGGCAGCCTCATGGAAGGCTGGAGAGGAGCATCTGGACTTCTCCCCAAGGCATGCTGGTTAGAAGCATCACACAGGGATTTCACATACCCAGTCACTCAGTCCCAGCACCAGGATCGGAGATGCTCTGAGCCTATGCACAAGGCCTTAGGACACAGTTGGAGGGGCTGATGCCTTGCCCAGATAATCAACCCAAGAGTGTGTTTCCCTGTGAAAGCCACATCCACCCTTGTACAATTTTGATGAAAATCATACAAACAAAACAAAACAATGTCCCCCCCCCCCCAAAAAAAAAAAAAAAAAAAAAAAAAACCCAAACCACTGCTACTGTTTGGATGTGATCTGTCCCCCAAGGGTTCATGAGCTGGCAGCCTGGCCCCCGTGTGGCAGTGGTGAGGTGGTGGAAACTTTCAGAGGGGGGACCTGGGGCAAGGTCATCAATGATGGGGCTCCACCTCATGGAGTCAAGCTGTTTCCCAGGAAGGGGTTTGGTGTGCTCCCACCAGAGTGAGCTGTTATAAAAAGACCGAGGCTGGCCACTCCCTCCTCTCTTGCTTCTTGCCAACTCATTTGCCCCTTATGTATTGGGCCAGTTTTCAATTTTCCATCACATTGATGGGGCCATGGAGACCCTTGCCGGGGAGCTGGCACCATGTTGTTTGGACCTTTCAGCCACTGGAATTGTGAGTTGGATAAACTGCTGTATTTTATAAAGTACCAAGCCTCAAGAATGCCTGGGTGCAATCAGGGAAAATGAGGATTTATCCTTTGGTACTTACAGGACAACAATCACAATTGTTCCATTTTGTTTTCCTTTTTTTGAAGTTTTAAAAAAATACCTTTATTTTTATTTATTTATTTTTATGTGATCCTGAGGATCAAACTCAGGGCAAGCGCTCTACCACTGAGCCACAACCCCAGCCCACAATTGTTCCATTTTGTAAAAGTGAAACTCATATACAGTTACCCCTTACCTAGAATCCTGACCAAAGGACAATATGCTAAATAACTTAGAGGTAACCCTTTAAAGTGCTAAAACAAAACATGGAGAAATATTGGGAATCTCTCTCTTTGATTCTCTTGATTTTTTTTGTTGCAATGCTAGGGATCAAACCCAGGGCCCCAAACATGTCATCTAAGTGCTCTACCACAAAGCCACATCCCCAGCCCTGGAAATCCCTCTTCCAAACAAATGATCATGGCTGGGCATAGTGGCACATGCCTGTAATCCCAGCGGCTTGGGAGACTGAGGCAGGAGGATGATGAGTTCAAAGCCAGCCTCAGCAAAAGTGAGGTGCTAAGCAACTCAGTGAGACCCTGTCTCTAAATAAAACACAAAATAGGGCTGGGGATGTGGCTCAGTGGTTCAGTGCCCCCGAGTTCAATCCCAGGTACCTTAAAACAAAAAAAGTCAAAGAAGAATAAAATAAAACAACTCAAACTACTTAGTTTTCAATGTGTTCCTCTTGAATTCCGCACCCCCTGTGAAACATGTTTAAAATATACATTAGCACATGGATAGGAGAAATTATAGATCTATTGTACAATATGCAATATGATCACTATAGTTAATAACAATGTACCACATTCCTCCCCCCACCCAGTACTGGGGATGGAACGCAGGGACACTCACTGTACCACTGAGTTACAACCCCCAGCCCTATCTATCTATCTATTGGTACTGGGGATTGAACCCAGGGATGCTCTACTACTGGGTGACAATCCCAACCCTTTTTATTTCTTATTTTGAGACAGCCTCTTGCTAAGTTGCCCATGTTAGCCTTGAATTTGCTATCCTCCTGTCTCAGCCTCCTGAGTAACTAGGATTACAAGTGTGCATCACCTCAGTGAGTAAGTGTGAACCAGGTGGAAGAGAAGGTGGTTGGACTGAGGTTAGGAAACGTGCTAAGCAATGCTGGCGCTAGATACATAGGATGCGTAAATAAAAGTCACAGATGAAATTCATTCAGTGAACTGAAAGGCGTTGAGCTAAGGGGTAACTGTACTCCATTCTGACGGGGACAACAGGTATACTGCTGGCTGTGTAGGTTAGGGGCTGTCAGATCTGCCCCTGCAGATGGAGCCTAGTTTCCACACCTAGTTATCATCACCACCTCAGTAGCTGGAGCACAAAGGGAGCGCTGGGTGCACAGAGCAGAGCAGCAGGCAGGCATCTATTCGAGGAGTGTCTCATTCCTCTGGCTCTCTAGCCCACGTCATTATTCTAAAAAAAATTGCCTTGTGCAATACAAGAAAGGAAAGGTCAAATCCTGCAAATAATACAGTTGGTGGTGGCAGCAGTTCCCCGAGAGGTAGAGAAGAGAAGACGGTAGTGAGGGTAGGGTATATCTTCCTCAATCAGTGCTGCAAGTTCTAATGAAATTTTCCTCCCTGACTTGAGGCAGGAGGGTGAGCACTGCTGGGACCAGGGGTCTCTTAGGAATATGCAAAGGGAATGGTTCTGGGAGGCTGAGGTGACTTTTCAAGCAAGCTGGGAGCAGTCTCCCTGGGCATCAGCTGGTTGGAGGAGGAGCTGTCTTTGAAGGAAGGGTGAGGAAGAGCATCCTGGCAGCTGGCTCGCATTACAGTGTGGGTGGAGGAAAGAAACACCAGCTCCCACAGCTGTGACCAATTGTACAGAAGAGGGAGAGGGAAGAGAAGGCCCCAGTGGGAGGGTAGCTGGGCCACAGGGCTCAATGGTAGGCATAGCAAGAAGGGTCAGGCCCCTGAGCGTTTTGCTGTTGGGTGGTAGTTCCTGAGGGCTGAAGGCTGAAAAGTATTACTCCAGAATATCAGGATGCACTTGTGAAACGCTAAAGTTTCCCTGGAGCAGACACTTCCATTCTGGTCCCTATTAAGCCTCCATGCCATATTTAGGGATCCTGTACCCTGCAGGCTTCCAATTCATCTATGAACCTGTGACAATCTAGCTCAGAGCTTCCTTAAGACACGTCAAAGAATCAGGAAGTTTTCCTAACTAACTAGTTAGGAACTGAGGGCTGATCTAGTCAGTGCCCTCTAGCCCCCCAGCTCCTGTGGGCATCACTCCCAGGAAGAGCAGTGAAAGGTAAACTGGGGTCTGATCTTGGGCCTGGTGAAGCCTGGCAGAAAGTGGGTGTCACCACGAAGCGGCTGCCATGTTTCCATGACTGTACTTCGAAACCCTGAAGTAATGTGTCACTGAACTTAAAAGGACACAGGCTGGGCCTCAGGAAAGCCAATTCTGTCACCTCCTGTGTAATCTCAGGAGGAGCTCTTCATGTCTCCAGAGTCTCCTGTAAAAGGTAATCTCCAATGTCCTTCCAGCTTAACATCTACAAACTCTCCTCTATAAGACAGAAAACAAGCCAGGGACTGGAAGTGGGAGTTTTGTTTGAGGCCACAAAAAGAACTAGGGTGTCACAGGAAGGTCACTGTAGAGTTTGTTAGCAGAGTCTGGACAAAACGATGGTGACATCTCACTCTAAGAAACTGATAACTGAGTCTGAGTGGTTTTGAGGCACTGAAGTTAAGTCCCAAAGGGGAAGAGCTGACACAAAGCCAGTGTGGCTGGGTGGGAGCTGAATCCAACAGAAGAACCGGAAGATGCTTTCGGCCAAGGACATGTGAGTGATGGCTTTGGATTAGAAGATTATAGTATCTGTGGCTATTTATCCTTTAGGTCTTGCTTCAAATGGTATCTTCTTGGTGTTCGTGTATAAAAATAGATGGCTAATACTAAGTGTTAAGTCAGAACTTGCCATTATGATATTAAAATTGGTTTCTTCATAGAAGTTTGCTGAATTAAATGTATTTGTCTCCAAGACTTTGTCAACTATTGAGGACCAACCTGACCTGTGAAGTAGTATTCTGGCTACCAAGCACCAACGTGGCAGCAAACTCATCTGCCTAGGGGACATATTCTCAAACCTTGTGTTCTGAGATGGCAAACACTGCCAAGGGCAGCTGATTCTAGAAGATCATTTAAATTTATGAAAACTGACGCAGTTAACCATACGTCAAACCAAGGCTTAAACGCCAATAGTTGCCAGATCTGATCACCTAATCCTATTTGTCATTAGCCAGTAGGCTTTCACTCGGCTTATGGTCTATTGCACTACGAAAAGAAAATAACCTTGAACATTACAAGCTTTGTGCCACCTAAAATTCTTTATGTGAACTTGTCCAAGTTCTGATTTTATTCAGCCTGGTCTATAGGTTTAGCCAAAACTTTCTGGAACTAAAATTAGTAAACTAAAAAACAAAATGTTTATCATAGGGAAGATGAAGATAGGGGTAATATTTATCTGGGTTGTTATGGCAACAGAACAAGCCATCACAACAACATTCTTTCTTTTCCATCTGTCAAACTTTGGCTTGACAGACCTTTAAAAAACACTCAATATCCACTCTAAAGATGAAACAGAGCAAAAATGTTATTCTAAATTTGATAGATTTTTGGCTTGACTTAAAACCCTTTTACAACTCATACAGTATTTACCACAGCTCCCTGCAATTTCCTCTTGCAGTGGGCTGACTCCCCAGCAGTGACAAGGAAATACACTGTGTTTGTGTTTGTGGGGGACAGTGCTGGGGGCAGGCTAAGGCCCACTCTGGGATGTCACGGGGCCACTTACTGAGTTTGTGAGATGTCCTGTTCTCATGCTCTGTTCTGTGTCCTCAGTAAGACTGGGGCCACAGAAAGAAAAGAAAAATAAGGAGGCTTCCTTCCACTTTTAGCTGAATGGGGCTAAGGATCAGCATGTGTGCAGTGCACAGAGTCCTAAGGATGAGGGGAGCAGCTGTAACTTACCATTTTTTTCACAGAATTTGCCAGATCAGGAAACCTGCAGCCAGTCACTGTTCCCCTAACCCTTGTTTGTCGAGGCCTGGCCACAGAACCTTTTAATTCCCTACAGCTACTCTTCCATAAATCCAACAGAATAGGGTGGATATAGATTTCTCTACATGGTCCTCAGAGTTTTTTGGAAAAATTCATGAAGCATGGTGCCAGGAGGCCTGGAGCAGTCTGGCCCATGGAGTCTAAGGATTTCAGAGCTGAGTCTGTGGGGGCCACTCAGTCACACCTACCTTACTGTAGCCCCTGCTGGAAGGCCGAAGGCCACTGAGGGAAGGAAGCCTCTGAGGAAGAAAGCTTGGTCTTCCTAGTGTCAGCTTCAAAGTGACTGCTGAGCTTCTAATGGCTCCTAGTGGCCTGCTTTACAAAGCCTTTTCTTCTACATTTCTGTGGACAGATAGAGTTCCATACCCTGCAGGTCACCCACCCTCAGATCTCGGTGGCCTGGCCAGCTCCCTGGTCTTATCTGGAGTCAGACACCTCTCTCACTACTGGCTTCCTTGTGCAAAGTGATTGAACCTCTGCGCCTTTCAGGGTTCTGACCAGAACATGCACCTGACAGGGCTGCGGGGAGCACTGAAGAATGCAGGTGAGCCTCTGAGAAAGAGGCCGGCCCAGAGGCAGCACCCCAGGTTGTGGCAGCTGAACCTGCTGTCCTTATTGTGATCAGGTTCACTCATGCTTGGTTTTCTTCTCTTCCTATCTTGGAACTCTTTGGGTCTTTTAATATCTATTTTTCTACCCCTTCAAATCTGCATGAGGCAGAATAAGATGGAAACGTAGTTTACTGGATAAGAAAGAGAACACATGGAACTATTTGTAATAGGGAAAGAGCAACTGCCTGCAGGGAAAACAAGACACCAGAGTGCCCAGAAAGAACCACTAGGGGCCTGGGCTCATAAACCCCTGTGTCACAAATGAGGAGACCCAGGGCCCAGGGCTAAGGAAGTTCAGGGTCTTTCCTCTGTGAGTGTGGTAAGAGAGGGACATGCATGCTTGGGAGCTGTAAAAGGTATAAAAAATGCAATTCAGGGGGCTGAGGTTCTACCTCAATGGTAGAGTGCTTGCCTAGCATCTATGAGGCACTGGGTTAGATCCTCAGCAGCACATAAAAAAATATAAATAAAATAAAGATAAAGCTGGGCGTGGTGGTGCATGCCTGTAATCCCAGTGGCTCCGGAGGCTGAGGCAGGAGGATCGCAAGTTCAAAGCCAGCTTCATAAAAAGTGAGACACTAAGCAACTCAGTGAGACCTTGTCTCTAAATAAAATACAGAATAGGGCTGGAATGTGGCTCAGTGGTTGAGTGCCCCTGGGTTCAATTCCCGGTAAAAATAAAGATATTTAAAAATGGATTTAAAAAATGCAATTAAAGCATTTAACACACACGTGCACACACACTGTACCATGGCCTAGCTCTGCCCAGAGGAAGCACTGAAATTATCCACGTTCCAGCTGCTTCTTCCTCCCTTACAAAAATCCACTCCACAGCACCTAAGATCTGACAGTTGCTTCAAAAGAAGCACATGACGCGTAGTGTGTGCCATAGTGAGAACTGCTGGCAGCAGCCACAGCTGACAGCTTACCTGCCCCTCTCCTGGGCATGTGCTGTTTGAAAAGACTACATCTCTAAGGGTACAATCCCAGGCAAGGAGAGTGGGTGGCAGGGCAAAGAGACAAACTCAAAGTCCCTTCTATGAAGCCCTGTGGGTGACCTGTCTCCTCCATAAGGCTGCCCCAGACAGGGTAGGGAGTGGGGCCGGGGAAGAGACTCTGGGCAGGGTCCATTCCTTGTTCCTCTGTCCTTCCTCACAGCAGCTTTGTGGAGGGGCTGGACCAGCATCCAGGCTGTCCACCCAGAAATTTGTCCAAGGGTAAGGTAGAGGTGGTTGTGTCCTTCCCCAGACACCTTGTAGAAAGCACTGAGCCTTCTGAGATTACCTCCCATACTGCCCCTCAAAGAGACACACATCTTTACATTTCCACCCCTTTCTGTTCCTATCTCTCCTTTCACTGCACTTTGTCCAGGAAACTAGATGGTTTCCTGCTCTCATGAGGGTGGGGTACCCCCTGGTTGCTCCACTCCAGCAACACTCATCAACTCAGGCATTTTCTCAATCTGGGCCCTCCCCAAGTCTAACATCTTCATCCCAGAAACAAGCTCTCCGGGGACTGTGTCCCCAGCTCTATTCCGAGCAGACACCAGGTTTGCTCAGCTGGACTTCCACTTCCTGCCTAGGTCTTTCTGAAATCTATCACTTTTCTCTCCCCCAAATCCAAGCCTGAGAATCCAACAGTTTGGGGAGAATGAGGGGCTGAGTGAGCCTTCCAGAGAATCAAGACGGTTACTATAGTGCTAATGAAACCCCATCCTGGTCACTGAAGGGTTACTCCTCATCCTTAGTATCCATGGCCCAACCTTGAGAACTCTTTGGCTGAATTCCCCAGTGCCCAGGGAGCCTGGAGAGCTGCCAAGCACCCAGCACCAGCTGCAGGCTAAAGACAGGGCCTGCTTCCTGACACAAGTGCACAGGGAGTACAGTAACTGTGACATTTAAAAGTGAACTCAAACACAGGGTGGGGGCCATCGGGGAATAGCCAAATGGCTGCTGTCCAAAGAGGAGCATCATGAAGGTGACCAGATGGCTGCAGTGGAAGGGAGGGCTGGATGCCATTTCCTCCCACGCCCCCTGATGAATTCCATGTTGATACATTTTGTCCTTTCCATTCTTTCTTTTCTTCTTCTCTTTTGTTTTCTGAAGTTCAGTCCTATTTCCTCTTTAAGCCACTGTTACTTGTTTTCTCTTCTTCTGCCATATCTTCTTTCCAGATGCACCTCTCAGTGGCCCCCTCTGCCTGGCTGGCCTGAGGACTCCACATCTTGGCCCTTCCTGGAGCTGTAGCTCCCACCTGCACGCACACTTCTGGCTTCTGTGCCCTCAGTCCAAAGCGAAGAAGGTGAGAAGGTTAAGAGCCGGTGTTTTGAAATGACGAAAATGCAAGACCTTCTTTTGCTGGAAGTTCAGAGATCACCCAAACACCTCTTTGCATTTCTTCCAGATCTTCTTTGATCTGCAAATCATGGATTATGACCACGGGGATTGGGTGGCATCCTGAGGGGCAGTGAGTGCTGTGTATATTGTGTGATCTCCTTTAGTAATGAGGAGAGGGACGCCTTTTGGGTTAGTCTGCACTCTTTCCTCTGCCCTGCAATCCTTCCACCTCTGCCTGCTTCACCTTCTCTGTTCTAGCCACAGTGTGCTCCTCTGTAGTCCTGAATGTGATGTGTGAGGCTTCCTGCCTCCTTGCCTTTGTACAGAGAGTTCCCCTGGGAACAAGGGCCCTCTATCCACTTCCACAACTAACTGCATCTAACGAGCCTTCCCAACATGGTGTGTCCAGTTACTTTCCCGTTCCCCTCATTGGACTGAGAACTATGGACAGGTCTGTGCCTTTTACCCCACTGTTTTTTTCCACACATAACAGAGTGCCTAGTGCACAACAGGACCCGTGGCAAGCAGGCAGGGAGCCTGCCTTGGCCTAGGTCACTAGTGTCTTCTAGGCCTTCAACATCAGCAGCCACTGCCTCCTACTCTTACCCACAGGAGCTCTCCCCTGAACCTGGCCTGTTCTATACACTTCAAGTCTAAGGCCATTCACACACTCCAGCAGAAGGATCCAAAGTGGTACCTGAGCTTGTCTGCAAGGAATATGACCCTCCTTTCCAGAAGCAGGGAGGCAAAAACACAGACCAGGTGGCGGACACTGAGGCAGGAGAAGAGAGACTCAAAATCCACGTGTTCAAGCCGGGAGTCCAGTGGGCGGCACAGCTCGATTACCTGCCAGGGAATAGAGCAGCTATGAAGGCAGGCCACCTGTCAGCCAGACCTTTCCCAGGTGTACACAGTCCCTGGGGCTCTGAAGTCCCCAGCAGGGATGACCCACTGGCAGGGGAACAGGAAGAAAAGAGAGGAAAACAAAAGGGACTGGGGAAGGAGAAGGAGGTAGTTGGGGAGGGAAGCACATGCCTCACATTCAACTGAGGACAGTTTGGATGGAGGCCAGAAAAGTGGATGTCAGAATCAGTGGCCCTTTACCCAAAATATCAGGAGGCTCCCCCTTGCTAAGAACACATCTGGACTCCCCATGGAGAGTTCTCACTATTAGAAAATGGCCTAGACTTTAGTGTCCCCACTGAAAATGCCATTGTCTCATGGGGATTATTACCTGCTGGAACAGGATCACAGGCACAGGCCTGAGCAGCACTACTAAGACGCACTTCTTGAGAAGGCATTTCTTTCTTTCTTTCTGGTTCCAACTTGTGATCCTCCAGCCTCAGCCTCCCAAGTAGCTGGAATTACAGGTGTGGACCACCATACCCAGCCAGATATTTCTTAATTCTCCCTAGTCCCATTACAATCATGTTCTGATACATTTTCATCTATATTCAGTGTGTACATCATTCCATAGTTGCGGTTCCTGAATCTATCAAGTTGCTACTCATGTGTTTCTCTCTCTTTTTTGAAGAACTGTGGTTTGAACCCAGGGCCTGATGCATGCTAGGCAACCGCTCTGCCACTGAGTGACATTCTCACCCCATGTTTTTCCCCTTTAAAGAGCTGACTCCTCCATGGTGAGCTGAACAGAGACTAGAATTTACTCTTAGCATTGTACATGCCCAGTGTTCTATCTACACGGGGCTCACTCACAGCAAACCTCCTGCTACACCCCATGGCTGAACCACCTGTAACTGGTATGGGATGGTTTCAGGCTCGCTAGCAACAGCTCTCTGTGCTGGGAAACTGGGTTGTTTAGAATGTCCCAGTCTCAACCTCATCCTTCCTTTGTCTCCAGAGGTGACCTACTTTTGCCAGGGCCTTTGGAAGTAGAGACTCGAGGCTAAATGGGATCAGTTTTCTGATGTCCATGGAGCCACATGAAGAAGATGGGAAGGGTAAAAATAAGCTCCTTCAGGGCTGGGGTTGTGGCTCAGGGGTAGAGCGCTCACCTGGTGCATGCGAGGCCCTGGGTTCAATCTTTAGTACCTCATAAAAATAAATAAATAAAATAAAGGTATTGGGGCTGGGGATGTGGCTCAAGTGGTAACGCGCTCGCCTGGCATGAGCGGGTCGCTGGGTTCGATCCTTAGCACCACATAAAATAAAATAAAATAAAGATGTGTCCGCAGAAAACTGAAAAAAAAAAAAAAAAAAAAAAAAAAAAAATATATATATATATATATATATATAAAATAAAGGTATTGTGTCCAATTACAACTAAACAATAAATATTAAAAAAACAAAAAACAAAACAACAAAAAACAAGCTCCTTCATCAAATCCCAGTCTGGTCAAGGAAGGGATATGCTTCAAAGTCTGAGCTGAATAAACAACAGTCCCTGAGCTTGTTTTCCCTGAAAAGAATCTGTTTTACATGAAAAGTTATAGAGGGGATGCAGATACAAAATGTAAATAGGTTCAAATAAGATTTATGAATGACTATGGGCAATTAAGAGAAGGTATAGATGCTCAGTGACCAGTAAGGCCAATATCATGCAAAGTAATGCACGTGCCCCCCAC
This sequence comes from Marmota flaviventris, assembly GCF_047511675.1. Lineage (NCBI taxonomy): Eukaryota > Metazoa > Chordata > Mammalia > Rodentia > Sciuridae > Marmota > Marmota flaviventris. The sequence continues at coordinate 14,678,553 of NC_092498.1, read as the reverse complement.
AGCATGGTTCTTAGAGGTTGCCCTGGGGTGGAAGCCTGGGCTGAATGGATTGGACCGAGTGTGGAACTTCTGAGGAGTAATCTGGACCCATCCGAGGAGCAAGGTAGACAACTGAATTTGATTGTTTGCTGAAAGCCAGCCTTTCTGACCACTGGACTTGGTTGACTGGACCATTTTCCTAGAGAGGAAAGGAACCCAACTACTCACCTCAGTCCCTGAACCAGGCAAGAAGTTCTTAACAATAATGGTTTTGCCCAGGGCTGGGAAAGGGGCCTCCATGACACTCCTCATGAGGGGCTGGACAAGGGCAGGAGAGATGCCACGTCGTTTTTCCACCTCATCCAAGATCTGCAAGGATCAGGAAAGCAGCTCAGCGATTCCGAAGTCAGAGCACCAAGGTGTAGCTCAATCCTAGAGGGAGTGGGCCTGCTATGGTGAATCGAGAATTACAGAGAGGCCCTGCAGACCTCATCAGGCCACATTTAGATTACAGGTGCTCTGACTCAAGGCATTATTGGTCCCAATTCTTCTCCCTTCTGTGTCTGCTGCTTTTGCAGTGTGACTTTGTAGTTCCTAGTACTAAAGGGTAAAGTATAGTTCCTTGCCTCTTCATTCTGGGTTTGGCATGTGACTTATTGGGCTGCTGTGTTCATTCTTAGTGGGCCTGATACTGTCCCCAATGGGGTAAAAACTGGTTCTTGGGAAGGTGGTAAAGAAACTTAGATGTTATAAAGGATTGTAGCCCTCTAAGGGGCCATAATACATAAACAGATACATGATTTATTTGTGGAATTAAAAATTCACTCGAAGTAGTCATCAGGGAAATGTAAATCAAAATCACAATTAGTTATCACTTCACATTCATTAGAATGGCTTTAATCAAACAATAATAACAAGTGTTGAAAAGGAAACTGAGAAATTAGAATCCTCATATGCTTCTGGTAGGAACGTAAACTAGTCAAACCAGTTTTAAAAACTGTGGCAGTTTCTCAAAAGGTTAAACAAAGTCACCATACGACCTAGCACATAACCACTCCAAGGTTCCTACCCAAGAGAGATGAAAACATGTTCATATAAACATGTGTATGTGAGTACTGATCACAGCATTATTGCTGGTGGCCAAAGCTGGACTTGCTCATAGGAGCCATTTCACCTCCAGCTCCACAGGCCTTCTCACCACAAACACTATGACCCGCAGCCCAATTCCACACTTGAGCACACCCCTGTGAAAGGCTGACCTGGGCAGCAATATGCAACTGTGCAAGAGCTATAAATGACCAACCTGAGTGGGAAGCAACTGCCCCCTGGTGCAGCAGAGAGAGAGACCACATCTCAGATCACACTGATGGCATTAAGTCTAGCAGGGAAGTTCAAGTTCTACTATGGCAAGAGGTCCCTCTATATCCCTATAACTCAGGCTTCTACTGAACTAAGAAGGAGAGTGAGCAGGAAGTAGACTTTTGTTCAGAAATGCTTCTAGGAAGCATATATCCACCCACACAGATTTAGGCCTGAAAAAGAAGCTCAGACTGAAATATATATACATACAAGCAGGATTTTAAATAAATTAATGGATTAGATACTCATGTCTGATTAATACAGGAAATGAAGGTTGGATTATATATAGTAAAAAAAATTTTATAGTGCTAGGGATTAAATGCAGGGTCTTGAGCATGCTAGGCAAGCATTCCCCCACTGAGCTATATCCCCAGTCCCCTTTACCCAACTTTTGATATCAGCACCACATAGGATAAAAATTCTGTTCTACATCAATATAGAATATTGGGTGGATGAGCTAAATTAATATAGCATTTCTCATGTCTTGATATAGTGGTTCATTTTCCAGAAAAGACCAAATTATTAATATTTTGATAAACACAGAACACTTAAAAAATAATAAATCTCACACATATGCATACAACACTCAGATTCAGAAAGCTACACATACGTACATGAATCTCTGATTTTTTTTTTTTTTTTCCCCCAGCAAAAACCAATATGACAAATAATGCTTAAAAGAAGGAAAGTAAAACACCTGGCAGGTTCTGGGCAGCTCCTCTGCCTGGCCCTCCCTGCACTCCATTACCTTACCCTCTCCCCTCTTCTACTTTCTGGGCCCATCCTCCAGAACCAAAGATGAGAGGACAGAGGTAAGAATGAGGTGAGGCTGGGAATAAAGAAACAGGAAGGCAAACAGAGAAGACAGTGATGAGGAGCTGGGGAGGCCTGTCCCCAGGTCCTCTGGGCCCTGCCTCTCCTTCCCACTGCTTCCTCCCAGGGCCAAGTTCTCACCTTTGAAAAGAGACTGAAGCATCCCAGGCGGCTCACAATGCAGTACACTTCAGGAAGACGCTTCCCTTTGCCTCCAGGCTTTGAGTAGAGAAACAGAAGGACAAGAGGAGCATTAGCAACCTCCGGGAGGAAAGTCCCCGGAGCTGTCCATCATGTGCCAGAAGATCATGAGGTGTCTTCTGAACAACAGTGAGGTGAGCAGTTATCAGCACCCCACATCAGTCAGGAAGCACTTCTAGCTACACATTATATATATTTTCATTCTCCCGAAGGGCCCAAATCAACGGTGCTATGCACACAGCAGGTACTCAATATGGCCTATAGAACTACAAAGGAAAGCTTATTAACTTGTTTACCCATATCACTGTAGTTACTACTGAGGAGTTATTTTGAGAATATCTGTTATGATAATGATAATTCCAAGTGAAAAATAATTTCTGAAGATGTTTTTGGAAATAGACTTTTAAGCTAATTTTCAAATCAAAAGAAAAATCAGTCTCAATACTTTAAAAGTAATTTGAACAATAGAAATTATCCCACTTAACTTTTTCAATTTTTTAAAAAACTTTTATTTTGTTTTTATTTATTTTTTTATGGTGCTGAGGATTGAACCCAGGCCTCACACGTGCTAGAAGAGCATTCTACCGCTGAGACACAATCCCAGCCCCCAACGTTTTCAGTTGTTAGCCACATTTTTTACCCATTAATTAATTGAACAAATATGTATTGAATACCTATTATGTGCCATGCATTACTTGACTCAACGATTTTTAGCCAATTTCAAAGCCTCAAATACGCTTGCAGTGGAAAAAGATTCATCACTTCTAATGATTTTAAAAGAATGGGCCTCAAAAAGACAAATTATAAAATGTTTTAGCATGATCACTTCCTTGGAACAAGTTTCTGACTTTTAAAGATGATTGTTCCATAGGGGCCACTCTTGAATTATTTGAGTTTTCTCTCCTTAGCAACCATTCTGAACGTTCTTACTAAGCACTCAGGGTCTGTTTAGCACATTACATTAAAATGACATATGGCTAAAGGAGAGGAGGAGAGTCTTTAATTTGGTGGGAAAATAAAGTATTTTCCTTTTGATAGAAATGGAGATATTACTTCCACCTACGAAAAAAACTCAGGTGAGTCCCCAAATCTGTCTGTAACTGCCCTGGGGAACCTGCCACACCTCCTATTCCTTCTCCTGCAGCATATGCACATCTCAGACCTGGCTATCCACACAGGGCAGCTGATTGAGAGCAAACTACTAACCAGTAGTCTCCGGCAATAACCGAACCTTCTGCTCCCGTCTTCTCCAGTCAAGACGAACGAGAAGGTTTCACTGTGGGGGGAAGCACACAAGCATCATGAAGCAGAACAAAGCAAGAGGCGCCACACGGAGGGTACCAGGGGATATGCTGGAGGGCTGTCAAGAAGAGTTGCTTTCTAACCTGCTGTCCTTCTCTGCTGAGACTGTGGTCACAGTTTTGGAGTAAATGTCAGGCAAGCAAAGATCTATAATGCCACATGTTGTGAGAGAAAATGAGTTTTGTTTTTTTTTCATGCTGAATTCTCATGTCACTCTATCACCTGAGCCATCCCATTAAATAAAATACAACTGTCAATTTATAATTATGGCTGAGTAGAGGGAGGAGGGATAGGCACTGTCCTCTGCGAGCCTCAGGGTGAGGGATATAACGCCGTGAGGGAGTAGCTGAGGACAGGACAGTTCTGGGCCTCTCAGCACTGGCCCTTGTGTAGCTCTCTCAGGGCACTGTTTGTATCAACTATCCTAAGGCTTGTACTGTTCTTGAAGACTGCTAGGCCACCTTCAAGGATACACAGGATAGGTGGCCTACTAAGCCTGGTCAACTGTGGAAGCAGCAGATAAGGGAAATACTGGCATCTTAAAATGTGGGCTAAAGTAGAAATGTAAACTGATCGCAATCCAAGCAACAGGTAGAAGAAATGTTTCAGGAGCACTGGGTAAGGGTGGTGACAGGCAATGCCTGCTTCCTTCTTTGCCCAGACTAAGAATTCCCTTCATAAGCCACATGAAACACACATACACCCAGACTGCCTTTGAGGCCCTATAACTGCATATGTAGCAACGTGATCTCATTTCAGGGAAGTGTTAAAAATAGCACAGGGGAAATCTTAGGCCAGAGCCCATCAGGTTTGCTTAATGGTATGACTGACCTAGGGGGTCTGCCATCCATGATCCCATCTCTCTCTCTCTCTCTCTTTTTATAGTATTTATTTTTTAGTTGTAGTTGGACACAATATCTTTATTTTATTTTTATGTGATGCTGAGGATTGAACCCAGGGCCTCGCATGTGCCAGACGAGCGCTGTACTGCTGAGCCACAATCTCAGCCCCCATAATCCCATCTCTTAATTCCTGCCTAAAAGTCTTTGGGGGTGAGAAGAGGAGAGGCCAGCACATACCTGGTAAATTGCTGGACAGGAGTCCAGTCCTTGGCATCAGGGAAACAGAACTGGGGAATAGCCTTCAGCTGGTCTTCAGCCTCTCTCATGAACTTGAAAGACCTTTCCAACTGTAGAGAGAAAGGTGCAAGAAGGTTCAAGAATAAACTCTGGCATTGGACAGTGACGAGGCTCCTGTCTCCCACCTTTCTGCAGGTGTGACTGCCCCTTACTTAACCTCCTCCCTTAGGAAGGGTTTGTGCTCAGTCTGTGGGGCCTTTCCCCAAGGGCAGTTCCAACTGAAGTCCATTATGAAATGTGTTCCAATAGGTAAGGGAAAGCTCCATGGCAAGCCCTCCAGATGGCAGGTTCCAGGATCCAGAGCTTTGAGCTGGTTTCCCCATCTCTGGGCCCACCAAAGAATGGTACACTATTTATAGTCAATACAGACACTAAAATTATATTACACTGTAAAATTCGACTAGTTTCAAAGAGTGTCCAGCCCACCATTCTCACTTCAGAGATCAGAAAATACATCCTGACAAGGTAAATGATCTGTTCAGATTGCACAGCTAGTGTTAGAGTGAGTAAGAAAAATGATTGTAATCTCTGGCCTTTCTTTATTCCTATTTTTTTTTTTAATCTCTCTATGATAACCCAGCACTCAGGACAATATCTGACACACCACAGACTGGGTGGATATCTTGTTAAGGAACAAGATGAATTAAAGTCTGATCTATAGACAAAGTCCATGAGTTTGCTTCTTTTGTATATGAACAGGAATCTGTTTGGGAGATAAAAAGGAACAATTTATAATTCTCTAATTATCATTTCTATCATTTATCTAATTATTACTCAAGCTTTCATGTCAATTTATCAATTGGTACTTTCTTTTTTGGTGCTGGGGATCAAATACAGGGCTTTGAGCATGCTAAGCCTGAACTGTATCATTGAGCTAAGCCCTGAACCCCTCAATTTGTAATTTCTTGGGGAGGGGTACCAGAGATTGAACTCAGGGTCACTAGATTACTGGGCCATCCCAGGCCTATTTTGTATTTTATTTAGAGACAGGGGCTCACCAAGTTTCTCAGTGCCTTACTTTTGCTGAAGCTGGCTTTGAACTAGCAAGCCTCCTGAGCTGCTGGGGTTAAACGCATGTGTCACTGCATCTGGCTAATTTGTAATTTTAAGTGTTGAGAAATGTAAGGTTTTTTGTTTGTTTGTTTTTTTATAGGTTTACACTTGTTAAACTTCCTTTATAAAAAGTAAAGGAAAACCTTGTGCTAAAGTTACCTTCATTCATTTGCAATACCATATATCTGAATTTCTGAGGTTACGAATTTATAATGTCTAACAAATTCCTCCTGTAATAATTTCCTTCAATTTCTTATTTTGTTTCAATTGCTTGCCACAGTCTTGTAGGGGCTGGGGATATAGCTTAGTTGGTAGACTATTTGCCTCATGTGCACAAGGTCCTGGGTTCAATCCCCAGCACCACTAAAAAATAACAAAACAAAATAAAACCCCCAAAACCAGCCTTGCAGCTAACTACAGCAGTACATGTCTATAATCCCAGTGACTCAGAAGGCTGAGGCAGGAGGACTGCAAGTTTGAGGCTAACCTGGGCAATTTAGCAAGACCCTGTCTCAAAATAAAAATAAATATAAAAAGGCTGGGGGGGGGGGAGCTCAGTGGTAAAGTGCCCCTAGATTCAATCCCTAACCCCCGCCCCCCCCCAAAAAAAAAAAAATCACACAATGTATGATCCCAAAAGAAAATTATACTATGGGAAAAGGCTAGAAGAAAACATAACAAAAGCTAGCAAGCATGATCTCAGTGTAGTGGGATTATAGATGTTTTTTTTTTTCCTTTACACATTTCTGAATTAGTCTCTTTTCAACAGTGATTTTATAACTTTCTACTAAAAAAAGGTTTTCATGGGAATGTCTGGGAGTCTGGAGACTCCAGGCTAGAAATGGTAAATAGTCAGCAGTTCTGGTGATTCACTAACTAATTAATTCATGACTTCATGCTTTGTTCCTGGAACACTGATGTGTTGGGTCCCAAGGATGACAGGACGGTCCTTCATGCCTTGGTGTCAGTCCACCTGAGCTTCTCCACTGGGGCGCTGCCCCAGTGGGCTAATGCATGGCAGTGGGGTTTCAGGGCTCATTCCTTAGAGGTGTGGCAGCTGTAGGAAGAGGAATAGATGACAGTTTGGAGGGTCTGTGCCTGTGCCCGTGGTTTGCTTCCATTTTCATCACTTCTCTCAATGCCAAGGAGGGGTCTTGACTGATGTGCTGTCCACAGTAGGCAGGAAGAAAGAAAGGCTGGCTTGTGGAAGAGAGGCAGAAGGCTGGGACCCAGGCTCACAGGAGCTGGGATTAGGCTGGGGTAGTGAGACTCCGAAACAGCGGGATGCTCCCCCCCTGAGTGCACATGATGTGATGACCATCACATTCTACCTTATGGAGTCCTGTCTGCCTTTTGGTATGCTTATCTTATGCCCTCTTGTCAGAATGTAAACTCCTTGAGGACAGAAAACCCATTTCATTCATCTTTGTAATCTCTCAGGTGCAAGTAGAAAACAGCTTTTCTGTTTGTTTTCCTTGTGTTAGGGACTAAACCCAGGGCCTTGAGAATGCTAGGCGAGTATCCACAACTAAGCTACATTCCCAGCCCCTCAATGTCAGATGTTCTTCATAAATTCTGCTTGAACTGGATTAAAATATGGTAGAATCACTTTAATACTAATGTCAAAGTCAAGAATAATTTATATTTTATTTGCCATATCACTGTAGGCTTTATTAAGTAGCATCATTATTTTAGGTACCATGATTTAAAAGACGGTAAATCCAAACCCACATCCCCATGAATCATGAGATAATGGGAATTCTCCTGCATACCCAAACAGATGCACATGCACATGTTCAGCACAGACACAAATGTCACACTACCTGTGGAGAGCTGTGTGGCTTGAGGGGAGAAGGCAGGATAGGTGGGAAAGAGTTGTACCTGGCTGGATAAGACTGGGGGAGGACAAAGAGAATGGGAGCCAGGCACTGTGGCACACACCTGTAATCCCAGAGAACTGGGAGGCTGAGGCAGGAGGGATCACTAGTTCAAAGCCAGCCTCAGCAATGCGGCAAGGCCCTAAGAAACTTAGTGAGATCTTGTCTCTATATAAAAAATAAAAAGGGCTGGGATGTGACCCAGTGTTTAAATGCCCCTGAGTTCAATCCCTGATACCACAAAAAAAAAAAAAAAGGGGAGAACAGAGTGGTGGGATGGTCAGGGAGTGAGAAAGTATTTTTGCCTGTACTTGAGTCCTTGAATCTGTCCTCCAAGGAACTTTGGTCATTCTCTAGGAGCAGTTTTTTTTTTTTTTTTTTTTAAACTTGCTAGACCTAAGTAGGGTACATTTTTAAGGTTCTAGACCTAAGCTTTTCCTCAGACTTTCCCACCTCCCGGAATCTATGAGAATATGGCAGCCCCGGGCAGCCCACAGGGCCTCCCCGTACCTTCAGAGGGAACTGCTGGGTCAGTTCCGGCACATATGCAGCCCCGGTCTGCTTCTTGTGCAAAGACACCACTACAAAGTACTCGAAGAGCTGCCTCTCCTGGTACTCAATGAGCTCCCGGTCAAGCAGTGGGTACCGAGGGGCCTGCTTCAGGCGGGACTTCACGTTGACCAGGCGCTGGCTGTGAGCTGGGGAGACAGAAACCAGGGCCCCGCAGTGACCCACTTGCTAATGTGGCCGCGTAGTACACAGGTCATGTAACCCCCAGCTCCGGGGTCCTTCTTCTAATCCCCAGAATGCTTCTACAACTAACAAATTAATAGAAAACTCTTTTTTTGGACCCTTGCCAATCTCTGGGAGGCACAGCTCTCATTTGACGGGCAGCACCAATCAGGGTGGGGAGTCTGAGACTGCGGGACTCGGCCAGGGATTTGCTGTCTGGCCTCAAGGCAGAGGCTGATGAAGACCTTGCTTCCATCTGTCTTTGGGATGGGGACACTAACTTCTCCCGTACCCCATCCCCCTCATCTTTCAGTTTATGTGATGTGATAAAAGCCAGGCCATCGTGCTCTTGGGGCTGTGAGCTTTGTAAACATCCTGTGTGGCTCAACTGGCAGAGGCTTGACTGACTTGGGACCTCACATCTCCCTCTTCTCCTGCCAATGGAAACACACTGCTCATTCCAGAGGTGGCCAGGGAGCAGCTGTGGCAGAGGTGAATGAGGCAGGGCTGCCCAGTGGACAGGTCCAGGTCACTTTACTCAGCATCCCTGACTTGCTTTCTTTGGCTTCTCCCTGGAGCCTGAGAAATCTTGGAAAACTCAGTAGAGCCTGGACGTGGATCACCAAATGTCAGACCCACAGGGATGAGTTATTTCAACAACTTCACAAGACTCGTGAGGAACAAGATGCCTCGAGTTGCAGGCTGGGAAGCACCGTCCCTGTGGTCCGGTGCATGGCTGGCTTGCCTCTGCACATCCTATGGGTCCCACTGTCCTCTCAGACACTCACACCTTGTACAGCAACCTGGGCAGCACACATCTTTCCCTTACACAAGGGAGGAGGGCCATCTTTGTGGCTTCCAAGTCACCTGTGTGTGCCCCGCATAGCAGCTGCTCTTCTCACCTTTCAGTTTCTCCTCGGTGTCACTGTCAGATTCACTGTTCTCGTCTGTCACTAGACCAAAAGGGCAAGGAAGGAAGTTGCAAATATGAATTCTTTTAATGCAGGAAATAGAACCCAAATTTCTAGTTTAGAGGAAATGTTTTGTCATCTGTTTAAATGTGACACAAACTCTGTCTAATTCAATATATTCCCAAATTAATACTAAGTAATTTCCAAATTAATATTTGGGTTAAGATGGCTCTTATATCAAATATTACAGCAAGCGACACTGGCCCTTCAGGCTTGCTGAGCCCAGAAGACAGCTACCATGGCAGGCCAGGGCATCCAGGCCTCTGATGACTGGAAGGAGGCGGCGGCGGAGGAAGCCAGAGCATGTACCACCCAGGCTGAGCTCCTTGCTCTTTGCCACCCTAAGGACAATTGCAGAAAGTTACCAAGCACCAACTTGTTCCCTCCCTGGTGAGCAAACCAGAAACAAGAGGACACAACTTCTAGGAGAATGATTCCAGGGGCTTGCAGGGAGAGAGGTGTGCTGGGGGCCCACCTTTTCCTGAGTTGCTCTCCGTGGACTGGGACAGCCTTTTCACCCGTTTCTTTCCTCTCCGGGCCTCATAAGTGGCGTTGATTCGCAACACCAGCTGCCAGACACAGAAGAAGGAAAGCCAGTGTTAGCAGCCCCTGGCCCCCTCCCAGGTGTGGCTGGCCTTCCTCTGCTGCCCATTCTCTCCTAGGATGATGGAGGGCCAGGGAGGGGTAGAGACACACTTCCCACTGCCTGATGGCTCTTCTAGGCATTCTTTTCTGCCACATGGGAATGTGACTGCCAAGAAAACCAGAGGAGGCTGCCCCTCACTGCCGCGTGGGCCGCTATTGTCTCACAAGCTAACTCATCCAGCTGGGACCATGAGGAGACAATTTCATTGGCTCATGGTGTGACTGCCTCACCCTGAGATGTCACTGTAGCTGGGGAAGGAGTGTTTGCTCCCTAAACAAAATAAGAAAGGAAGAGACAGAAAAAAACAGTTCCTAGGGAGGGTGCCTATGGTGGGAACCATTTCAAAAAATGTCTGTACAGCTCCGAGCAGGATGGGAACAAGGATTAGAGCGGTTCCTGGGTCCCCGCTTGGGCCTGCATGGAGCTGTGCCCTGTACTGGAGTACACCATCCCGCCGCATGGGAGCACTCCTTCTGACTCACAGGTCCTTCATGTACTCCCAGAGTAGCACATGTGTGGTGCAAAAGTACATATGCCTATAGTCCCACTGACTCAGGCAGGAGGATTCCAAGTTCAAGGCTATCCTCAGCATCTTAGCAAGACCCTGTCTCAAAAAAAAAAAAAAAAACGGGTTGGGAGTTTGGAGTTGTGGTTCAGTGGTAGAGTACTTGCCTAGCATGTGTGAGGCACTGGGTTTGATTCTCAGCCCTACATATAAAGAAAGGAATAAAATAAAGGTCCACCAACATCTAAAAAAAAAAAAAAAAGGGTTAGGGATGTAGGTCAATCCTCAGTACTGGGGGAGAAGAAAGTGCACCTGTGACATATCCCAGGCCTCCTAGAAGGCTACCTGGCCCAGATGGCTTCCACCCTTTACTACCATCAGAGCCCCTGCTCTCTGGCCCCACCATTTCCCAGAGCAGATGAGCTGTCTGCTGCCTATGACAGCTGCCTGGGTGAATGCAGACCTGCTTCAAAGGCAAGTGCTCTTCTTGCTGGTGACCAAATAAGAGTTTGGTGTTACCTGTGCTTGCTCCCCTCCTCTCCTGAAAATCTGGAGAGTGTGGAAATCTGGTGAGTGTGGACTGACATATTTTGCTTTGCTGGGTCCCTAGGTTTTGCTGTTACAGAGAACATGTTCATGACACAGGTGGTTCAGAACCTTGCACACAGAGGAACTCCAAAATCAGTTGTTTTGTGTGGTTTAGAAAATTATTCTTTTTAAAAAAAATTTTATTTTTTAGTTATAGGTGAACACAATGTCTTAATTTTATTTTATTTGGTGCTGAGGTTTGAACCCAGTGCCTCATACATGCTAGGCTCTACCTCTGAGCCACAACCAGAAAATTATTCTTATTCCTCTTTTTTTTTTTTGTGGTGCTAGGTATTGAACCCAGGGCCTTGTACATGTAAAGCAAGCACTCTACCAACTGAGCTATATCCCTAGCTCCCTTATTACTTCTTACACAGATAGCTATATAGCTTTATGTTCAACGTTACATAGCCTTTTTTTTTTTAGTTGTCAATAGGCCTTTATTTATTTTTTTAAATTTTTTATTTACTTGTATGTGGTGCTGAGACTCGAACCCAGAGCCTCACACATGCGAGGCAAGTGCTCTACCAAGGAGCCCCAGCCCCAGCCCTCAATGTCATATAACTTTTTGTTGTTATTTTTAGAGATAGTGTCTCACTTTGTTGCCCAGGCTGGCCCTGAACCCCTGAGCTCAAGCAATCCTCCTGCCTCAGCCTCCCAAGTAGATGGGACTACAGGTGCATGCCATTATGTTTGGCTTAACATTTTTTTGTCTGTATAAGTTAGTGAACAAAAATGTATAGTAGTAACTATTTTCTGTGTTCTATGATTATTTTAAATCTTATTTTTTAATCTGGTTTAAGTGTTCTGGACTTTGCTGCCTCTAGCTGGGTGGGTGTCTGTGGCCATCACTTGGCCTCCATTATTTAGTGTTCTCAGCTAAAAAATTGAGGAGGCTGAAGCATTTCAAAAGTCTCTTCTGGTACTAACTTCCCGGGCTTCTATGATAAAGGTTCTTAATTGTCCTTGGACTTGTGAAGTACTCTCTAAACCTCTCCCAGTGCTGCAAGGTGAGGCCCTCTACACACATCACTACCTAAAGGCACATTCTCCAGGTTGCCTGCAGCAGAACCTCTCCTGATGGAACCCCTGGGGTGCCTTACCCCAGACTTTTCAGCATCACCTGCTCCTTTCAGCAAGTGGAAGCCTGTAGATAACCTGGCTGGGAGAGAAAGAGGTCTACCTATGCATAGTTGAAGCAAACCAACCAGCAATTTTAAAGGGAGCTGCATTATATGCTGACCCATAAGTGTGGGGAATTCTTTGGTGTGCTGAGAAGAACAGGAGTGGGATGCGTAACCGGGGACAGGTCCCAGGGGAGTGCAGTGATCAGCTGTTGCCAGTCCCCATCTCTATTCTTCCCACCTTGGAACAGCTCCCCAGAATGGCTCACCAGCATCTCTCCATAGGCAGAGCACTGGGTCCCATTCCTGTTGTCTGCTGAACCCAATGCCTTGTCACATGCTTAGACACCTGAGCATTCTGACTTCTGATGGCCGTTTAGCCCTTCACTTCCAACCAGTGCTTCCCTTGCCTATTGCCTTGAACCTGATTCAAATGAGCCTCTTCTATAACCTTCAAATTCTTGCCTGTGTGACAGTTACTTTGTATTTACCCTGACTATCCAGCCATCCCCTGGCATGCTCACATTCCTGAACTGGCCCTTTTTCTTCCTTTCCTTGTGTTCCAACTACATTTCCCACAAAAGCAGACATTGTATAAATGAACTGTTAGCATTACTCATGATAGCCAGAGTACGCACGACCCAAGTGTCCAGTGAGAGATGAATGGATAAACAAAATGTAGAATATGCCTTCAATGGAATATCATTCAGCCTCAGAAAGGAAGGAGAGTCTGACATATGCTACAATATGGAAGGACCCTAAGGACATCATGCTAAGTGAAATGAGCCAGGCACAGAGGGAAAATGATTCCACTTATGTGAGGTACCTACAATAGTAAAATCAATAGAGACAGAGAGTAGGAAGGTGGATACCAGGGGCTGAGCAGGGGGACATGGAGACTTACTGTGCAATGGGTAGTTTCTGTCTAGGAGACAAATAAGTTCTGGAGAAGGATGGGGGTGCTGGTTGCTGAACAATATGAGTGCAATGAATGTACTGAATGGTACACTTAAAAATGGTTAAAATGAGCTGGGCAGAATGCTACTCACTTGCAACTTCTGTCAGAAGGCTCAGGTAGGAGGATTGCAAGTTCAAGGCTAGCCTCAGCAAATTAAGAAGACCCTGTCTCAAGATAAAAATAAAAGGGACTGGGGATATAGCTTAGTGGTAGAGTACCTCTGGGTTCAATCACCAGTGCCAAAAAAAAAAAAAAAAGATTAAAATGATAAATTTTATGTTATATATATTTTACCACAATCTAAAAAATAGAACCAAATGTCACTGGGTCAAATTTTGAGGGGTAGGGTTTTTAAACCCATTCAGAATCTCCCCCCAAAATATCCAAAACCAGTAAGAAAGAAGACAGTTATAGTAAACATCCTTCCACTTATCTGATCAGAATGAACAGCCAGGAGTGTTGGCACATTCTTGTAAGCCTGGTGATTTGAGGACTAAGGCAAGAAGATGAAAAGTTCAAGGCCAGCCTCAGCAACTTAGCGATATAACATATAGAAAATGTCCTGTCCCCTCAGACCTCCAAACTTATCTGCACAAAGTTTTATGATGTTCATGACTTCCTAAAGCCCATGGCTCTGAGTTCGATGGACTTCCCACTCTAACAGTTGCCAAAGCAAGTTGGTACAGAAGGGGTCCTGAACAGCCTGCCTACTTCAGAACAGGCTGCTTTGGCATACTGATTATTTTGGGTTCTGGGTGAGAGTGCCCATCTTAAAAATCACAGGTGTAAGGTGGGCACTCTTACCCTCCCTCTTCTTCCTGGAAGCTGGACACAAAGTTCCCATGTGAAAGATGCCCTCCCTATACTGGGAGAGATGAAACATTCTTATCACTAGAGACAGAGAGGTGAGGCCAAGATAAACCTGCACAAACCAGCCTTGCTAAACTAACCCTTACCTTTCAGTTACTTTCCCACAATTGCCACAATTTTTTCGACTCGGAATGTAAGTATTTAAGCCCAGTAACTTCTTTGGGTTTTCATGTTCTTGTGAAGGCTCCCCACATACATGTAATTAAAATTCACATGCAGGGGCCGGGGCTGTAGCTCAGCGGCAGAGCACTTGCCTAGCACATGTGATGCATTGGGTTCGATCCTCAGCCCAGCATAAAAATAAACAAATAAAACAAAGGCATTCTGTCCATCTACAACTACAAAAAAAAAAAAAAAAATTAAAAAAAATTTAACATGCATTGTTCCTGTTAACCTGCTTTAAGTTAGTTTAATTTTTAGGCAAATCTTCCCTGAGAAGATAGAGGAAATGCCTCCCCTACAGTACCAAACTAGTCAATGAAAAGACTAGCACTACAGGGCTTAAACTGAGTAAAAGACAACATAACCAACAGAACATAAGATGTACAACCAAGCCATGGGCATGTTTTACTTTTGGAAGGCAGGGACCAGGAGACATTTTGATTTTGTTTTCTTTGTGGTACTGCTAATTGAACTCAGGGACACTACTACTGAGCTAAGTCCCTAGTCCTTTTCAAATATTTATTTATTTTTTAAATATTTATTTTTTTAGTTGTAGCTGGACACAATATCTTTATTTATTTATTTTTATGTGGTGTTGGGGATCGAACCCAGGGCCTCGCCTGTGCTAGGTGAGTACTCTACTGCTGAGCCACAACCCAGCCCCCAAATATTTATTTTGAGATAAGGTCTTGTTAAGTTGCCTAGGCTGGCTTTAATCTTGTGATCCTCCTGCCTCAGCCTCCCAAGTTACTGGGATTATAGTGTGAGCCACTATGCCTGGTCAGAACATGTATTTTGGCAAATGTTGCCTCAGGGCACATACTGGCACCAGCTCCTGACAAAGTCTCAGGTCTAGGCACGATGGATGGAGGTCTACTTTTTCAGGATAAGAAGGAGAAGGCTATGGCCTTTTGAATACAGGCACTGAGAACACTGGGTCTGAAGAACAGTTAAGGCAGGGAGAGACATGGCTAAGAGGAAGTGTATATATAAGACCACAATAATTATTAGGACAGAGGCTGAGATATCCTAGCCTTCTGGTTTTACCATGTCACCTCCTGTGGGTGACAGAATGAACGAGGGCCCAGTGACTGGGTCTCTGCCCAGCCTGCCCTGCAGCCTTCCTTTGCAGAGAAGGAGGATTGCATATTGGAACATGAAGTTGGTTATGAGCATTACCTTGGGGATCTTTTTCTTCTTCCTGCCATTCTGTAGGTCTCCAAGGTTAAAGAAAGTGTCATCAGGACTGCTGGGTGTGGAGGGGGGGCTAATTCTGGAAGGGGACCCAGTTCCATCCCGACTCAACTTCCTAGCGTCCAGCAGTTTGAAGTTCCACCTCTCTGAATTTTGCCGGAAAAAAGCAGGTTTGGAGAATGACTGCTGTGTGAGGAAAGGAGAACAGATGAGTAAACCAATACACAGGGACTAACCAGGAGATAACTGGTGGTGCCAGTGACAGGGACCATGCAACTGAGAAGGGGAGCTGGTCTACCTTCCCAGAGTATGTGGGGTTTATGTAGGCTAACAAGTGTCAGTTTAACTTATCCAATCGTGGAAAATTTGTGTGACAAAGGAGTAAATCTAAACTGGCCTGTCTTTTCAGACAAGCGGATGTCACCTGGCTCAGTCCCCCGACTTTACAGATGAGGTTCTCTGACAATACAAGACACGGGGACTAGAGGTCCGGCTGTGACCCTGGCAGCCCAAGTACCCACTGTGCAAGGAATTTCACTTCTTTGGACTTCAATATTTTTCCCTCTCTCTCTTTCTGTGCTGAAGATTAAGCTCAAGGCATCGTGCATTTAAGCAGATGCACTCCCACTGAGCCGCATTCCCAGCTCCAATTAGACTAAGACAAGTTTTTTTAAAGTCAAAAGACAAAAAAAACTTGCTAAAAAATTTAGGGGCTGGCTGGGTGCAGTGGCACACACCTGTAATCCTGGCAGCTCGTGAGGCTGAGGCAGGAGGATTGTGAATTCAAAGCCAGCCTCAGCAACTTAGCGAGGCACTAAGCAACTCATTGAGAACCTGTCTCTAAATAAAATATTTTAAAAAGGGCTGGGGGTGCTGGGGTTGTGGCTCAGTGGTAGAGCGCTTGCTGGCAAGTATGAGGCATTGGGTTTGATCCTCAGCACCACATAAAAATAAATAAATAAAACAAAGGTGTTCTGTCCAACTCCAACAACAACAAAAAATAATAAAAAAAAAAGGGTTGGGGATGTGACCTAATGGTTAATCGTCCCTTGGTTCAACCCCCTACACCCCCCCAAAAAGGGAGGGGAGGCTAGGTGTGTAGTTTAGTGGTGGATTGTTTGCCTAGCATGCATGAGGAAGGCCCTGGGTTTGAATCCCAGCTCTGCAAACAAACAAAAACATAACTCATCACACAGAAAAAAACCCTCATTTTCCTGATAAATAATACAAATTAATGAGAAAAATACCAATAATTTAAAAGAAAAACATGCAAAAGAAAGCTTATAGAAAAGAAAGTGCAACAATTTTTTTAGATATATAAAAAGATTCTTAGTTTCACTCATAAAAGAAAATTATACTCCATTGAAGGCACATTTTTCATTTAAAGATTAGCAAAGGTAAAAAAAAAAAAAGGTCTGATATTCATTTTGTTGAAGGTGAAAGGAAAAAATCATTTCCATACACTGTTGATGGGAATATAAATTGGTAGGATTCCCATCTAACAAAATGACATGTGACCTATAATCAAGAAATTCTCCCTCTAGGAATTCCCCCTACTGACATACTTGTACTTATTCAAGGAAAGCAATGTTGTGCAAAGTATATCGTACATGGTGACGTGGTTTATAATCATAGAATGTTAGAAACAACCTAAATGCCCTCAATAGAAATTGCCAAATAATGGGCTCAGGTTGTGGCTCAGTAACAGAGCGCTTGCCTTGCATATGTGAGGCACTGGGTTCAATTCTCAGTACCACATAGAAATAAATAAACAAAATAAAGATATTGTGCCTATGTATAACTGAAAAAAAAAGAAAAGAAACAAACTGCCAAATAAATTATGGCATAATCATACAATAAAATACTATGCAACTGTAAAAAAAATTCTTGGGCTGGAGGTATGACATAGTGGTAGAGCACTTGCCTAGCATGCACAAGGGCCTGGGTTCTATCCTTAGCACTGCCCAACAAACAAAACAAAACAAAACTTGTGTCGTGTTCTTTATGCATAGAATAGTTCTGGAAGAATAGTTCTCCATGGATCAAGAAATTGATTCACAGTGGTTTTGGTGGAGGAGAGAAAAGGGGGATAAAGGTAAGCAGATTTTCATTGTATACTTTCATATTTCTTGAATTCAGAACCATATAAATGTACTAAAATAACACTTTAAAAATTTTTTATTGCTTTGGGTACTGAGGATTGAACCCCAAGAGTGCTTAACCACTAAGTTATATCTCCAGTCCTTATTCTTTCAAATTTTTTGTTTTTTTTTTTGTTCTGGGAATTGAACCCAGGGCCTTGTGCATATAAGGCAAGCACTTTACCAACTGAGCTATATCCCCAGCCCCTATTCTTTTAAATTTTGAGACAAGGTCTCACTAAATTTCTAAGGCTGGCCTTAAATTTGGGATCCTCTTGTCTCAGCCTTCCAAGTCCTAGGATTATGGGTGTGCCCCATTAGTTGCCAGCTTAAAATAATAAATACTAGTTAGACAAAACAAAAGAAACACTTTAAGTCTTTTCGAACAGTACTTTCAGGTCTTACATTTTACAATACTGCATAGTTACTAAGTCTCTTTTTAAAATTGACAAATGAACTAAATGAGATAAAGGTATATAAGGCAGCTGGCAGAGTGCCTGATATAATTCAATAGATGTGCAATATTATTTTGCTTCCTCTCCCTATGACACTAATATTTGTTCATACTTCAATGGGCTAACTACATTCTTCTTCTTTTTCTTTTTTTTTCCTGGTGTTGGGGATGGAACCCAGGACCTTCAGGCACATTAGGCAAGTGGCTATACCTCCAGCCCTAACTGCATTTTTCTTTCTTTCTTCTTTTTTTTAATTTTTTTTTTTAGTTGTAGATGGACACAATACCTTTATTTTATTTATTTATTTTCATGTGGTCCTGAGGATAGAATCCAGTGCCTCTTACCTGCAAGGCAAGTGCTCTGCCACTGAGCTACAATCCTAGCCCCTAATTGCATTTTTCTTTAGTATTTATTTGCCTATTTATCTTTTGGGATCCTAGGGTTTTTCTTATTATTGTGGATGAGCTCATATCAAACAGATATTAACTGTTTTTAAGTTTCGCTACAACTGTGCTTTTCCCATGTGGCTTATTTATATTTTGGTTACATGCAATTTCTCAGTTTTTTTTTTATTGTTGTCGTTTTTTTTGATGCCCAGGATCAAGTTCAGGGCTTCACAAATACTAAGCAAGTGCTCTACCACTGAGCTAAACCTCAAGTGCCCAGTGTCCACATAACTTTTTTCTTATATGAAAATCTATTAATTTTTACTTTTGTAATTCATTTAATCTCTTCATTAATTCCATTTTCTTTTGGGATTTTCTTGGTTTGTTTTGAACATATTTTACTCATTAATCCATCAGTAATTTGTTTTGTGGTATGTTAATCTAAATATTTTCCTGCAGTCTAACTTATTCCATTTAATGAATGGGCTTTCCCACTCAAATTTTAAGGTCATATATATCATAGCTTTTTTTTGGTACCGGGAATTGAATCCAGGGGAACCTTACCACTGAGCCACATCCCCCAGCCCTTTTTATTTTATTTTTTTATTTTGAGACAGGGTCTCTCTAAGTTGCTAAGGGCCTCGCTAAGTTGGTAAGGCTGGCCTCGAACTTGAGATCCTCTTGCTTCAGACTCTGGAGTTGCTAGGACTACGTGTCCACTACCATGCCTTGCTACATTGATCACATTTTAAACCCTCAAAGAATAGGTTTATTTTGTTCCACTGAGTTCTCATTCTAAGCTAGAACAGTAGTGATAATGACTTCAGAACATTTTCAAGATTTCCAAGAATAAAGACCCCTAGTCTTCCCAATGGCTGGTTCTATTGTTTTATCATTGGTCTCCAAGTATCAATAAATTGCTCACTACAGGAAGAAATATATATATATATATATATTTTAAACAGAGAGAGGGGGGAATTCTTTTTAACATTTTTTTTTTTTTAGTTTTCGGCGGACACACATCTTTGTTTGTATGTGGTGCTGAGGATCGAACCCAGGCCGCACGCATGCCAGGTGAGCGCCCTACCGCTTGAGCCACATCCCCAGCCCAAAATAATTCTTTTTAAAGGGTTAGAGACGTAGTTCAGTGGTAGAGCACTTGCCTACCATGCAGAGTATTAAAGAAAAATGAAGGGCTGGGAATATACCTCAGTTGGTAGAGTGCTTGCCCTGCATGCACAAGACCCTGGGTTCAATCCCCAGCACCAAAAAAAAAAAAAAAAAAGTAACAAGGACCTTAAAGGCCAAACTTCATTCGCAATGATATCCAAAGAAATAACCTAATTCTTTAACTGGATTGAAAACTCCTATCAAATTGTTGGCAGTATTATTTGTTTTCATTAGAGATTTAGATTGTGATATTGTTTAAAGGAGATTTGACCTATGGAAAGATTTAAGAAGAAATCAAAACAATGCACACAACTTTCTAAAGAATGTCAAGAGGGGCTGAGTGGGTGGCGCATGCCTGTAATCCCAGTGGCTCGGGAGGCTGAGGCAGGAGGATCACAAGTTCAAAGTCAGCCTCAGCAAAAAAGTGAGGTGCTAAGCAACTCAGTGAGACTCTGTCTCTAAAAATAAAATACTAAATAGGACTGGGGATGTGGCTCAGTGTTGAGTGCCCCTGAGTTCAATCCCTGGTACCCAAAAAAAAAAGGACATAAAGAGGCCTGGCAGAGGCTGTGTGTGGACTGCATCACCCAGCAGTCACAATGCTGGAGAAAGGGTCTGGGTTGTCACAGAGAATCCAAATAAGCACCAAAAGTCCAGGAGCTGCCATGAGGAGGTGGGATTCCAGTAGTTTCTTAGATAATACAAAGGGGAGACTCAGGGACTATGTGCGGGAGCATTATGAAGCATATAAAAGTCTGAGACCAGGCTTAGGGGTGAGGAGAACAAATTAGACCAAAGAGAGTCTTCATGGCTCCAAGTGAGGGCCACAAACAGAAGGGAGAGATAACACAAGGAAGATGTCTGTTTATTGAAGGCCTCTGAAAACAAAGTTATGAATCCTGGATTTAGCAGGGGCCAGCAAACTGGGGCCAGAGAATATTTAAGGCTGTGGCCACATTCTCACCATTTCAACTCTCAACTGTGCCACAGTACTTAACTGCTAATGCAGCCACAGTCAATGTGACATGGATGAGTATGGCTGTGTCCTAATAAAACTTCATTCATAAAAATCAGGCAGCCAGCAATGGTGTGTCAAATCCTAACTGTAGTATAAAGGGAAGTCACTACAGGATCCTAAGGGTGATTTTTTTAGACTTTGGTCCAGAGAAGATTCCAGTTTTTGATAAAAGCACCTCACACCAACATATACAGTGCCCAACTCTGTCATGCCTCTATTTAGTAGCTCTGTCACAGATGTACACCAAGTGTCTTTTAGAGATTGGGCACCACAAAAGATCTGTAGTGTCCAAAAGGGAAAGGCAGACAGGACCCTCTTGGCCTGATGTCTGACTTCATGTGAAGCCTCTTGCATTATTTCAGGAAGCTGAGTGTGGGGAAGATCAGGTGGTAAGGAAGCCCTGCACCTTCTAGAGGGAGCTGACCTGGACACAAGTGCTGGCTCATTAACCCATTTTTTGGGGGTGAGTACTGGGGATTGAACACTGGTTTACCACTGAGCTATATCCCCAGCCTTTTATTTTATTTTAAGACAGGGTCTTGCTAAGTTGCTTAATGCCTAAATTGCTTAGGGCCTTTGCTGAGGCTGGCCCCCAATTTGCAATCCTCCTGCCTTAACCTCTTGAGTTGCTGAGATTATAGGTGTGTGCTACTGCCCCCAGCTCGCTCAGTCTTATCTGTGAATGGTATCATATGTAGAAGAGAGTATCTCTAGCCAAGCACAGTGGTGTATGCCTGCAGTTCTAGTTACTCAGGAGACTGAGGTTGGACAACTGTTTGTGCCCAGGATTTGAAGGCAAGGCAGTAAGACCCCACCTCAAGACAAAAGCAACAAAAAGAGTGTCTCATATTAGCCCAGGTTTCCTCTATTGTAAAAATTTGTTCCTGCTGTATTCTCTGTGCTGTACTAGGCATGGGAATGGTGGATAACACACAGCAAGAAACGAAGGCACAGTAGAAGGCTGTCTTCTAAAAAGAGCTTGCATTCTGTGTTCATTAGGCCTCAGCATCTGCCCCAGCTGCACATCTGTTCTTTTCTGAGGACAGTCTGTCTGACAGACCCTCCCACTCTGCTGGGACCAAGCAGGAGCTAATGAAAGAAACATCCCAAAGATGGCTTACGACCTTTCTGTGGCTGGCAGAGGAGGTCAACATAGAAGGACTGCTTCAGCTGAGACTGCTTCTAAGGTCCTAGATGCAGCCCAGATGCCACAGATGCTCAATGAATATTTGATGAACTCAATGGAGGAAGTGGTGAAGCCTGAAGCTTTCCCCCAGAATGGGGGCATAAACCAGACACCAGATGTGGGAGTGTAGAGTATCGAGTGTGGACATGGGGCCCTGCTGATGACTTGCAGAGGCCCAAACAGCCTGCAAGTATCAGTGGCAATCAGACACATGCACCAGTCAACCAGATTCTCTCTCCTTAGGACAGATGTATCTGGACTGCAAGCTCTGGCTGCCACTGCCACCAACCTAGTCTAGCTGTTTAGGTGGCAAAATCTCTGGGCTTTCTCTGTCTGGCAGGAGCAGGAAGAAAGGGCTGCTCAGCCTTTAGTTTCTGGTACAGGGAGGTGTACCCTGCTCTGAATGCGTTTGCTCTGGGCAGATGTTCCTCACTGTTCTTAAGAGGAGGTACAGTGCACTCCCCTGTGGAGTGATGAGCCAGGAGGGTGGGATGGAGCTTTCTTCTCCCAAGCAAGACTCGTCCACTATGGGGAAAGGATTTCCTAGATGTTGGATATGTCCATATTCCAATGAAAACACAAACACATTTCCAAGGGAAGTAGAAACCACTAGTTATTGGTTGTCATGAATTATTCACAACTACCCTCTTTTCCACATGATGGGGAAAATGGCAGTTGATTGATTTGGACAAGTATTATAGTAACTGACGTGGGTCCGTAAGCCATACCCTTCATGATGGCTTCTACCTCAACTCTTCTGGAAGACGGTGGCAGGAGCTTCCCGTTAGGACCACCAAGTGCAGAAGGCAAGCCTCATGTGGAACAGCCCCCAGCGAACACTGACCCTGTGGGGCTCAATAGGAAGATAGCTGCTTTTCTCAGGCTGAAAACAGATCCTTGCAATGGGATTTAATTGGACACTTACAGCCTAAATTTGGTATTTCTTTATTTCTAAAAAAAATGAATATTTGTAACAACTACTGGGGCCTTAGGAAAGACACAAAGAAACAGAATATAAACTATGTGACCTTGAGTAGTTTGTTGTTACTTAGGGAGATGTTTTTAAGACACATTACATGATTTAAATCCAAACTCCAATCATAATGTAAGAAATGTCACAAGGCAATAGACAATTCATGTGAAATGAATGATATGTCTTCTGGATGTTACAGGCCATCAAAGGTGAAAAACTTCTAGGTGCTGCAATGGCCTAACCAACTCCCCAATTGGAGGCACCAATGAGCTGCTCCTCAAAGGACAGGATGGAGGGAGTGGAGGGAGCGGTCAAAGACATAGACAGAAACAGCTTAGCCGGGGATTAGCAAATTACAGCCCAGGGCCACATCTGGCCTGCCACAAGTTGAGAACAGGTTTCACATTATTTATTTATTTATTTATTTTAAAAAGAGAGAGATTGGGGCATTTTTTTTTTTAGAGAGAGAGAGAGAGAGAGAGAGAGAGAGAGAGAGAGAGAGAGAATTTTAATATTTATTTATTTTTTTAGTTTTCGGCAGACACAACATCTTTCTTTGTATGTGGTGCTGAGGACCGAACCCGGGCCGCACACATGCCAGGCAAGCACGCTACTGCTTGAGCCACATCCCCAGCCCAGGTTTTACATTTTTTAAAAAAAAATATTTATTTTTTAGTTAAAGGTGGACACAATATTTTTTATTTTATTTTTAAGTGATACTGAGGATCGAACCCAGTGCCTCATGCATGCTAGGCAAGCACTCTACCACTGAGCCACAACCCCATCCCCAGATTTTACGTTTTTATATGGTTGAAAAATAAAATTCAAATTTCAGTGCTCCCAAATAGTTTCACTGAAACAGATACTCTCACTTGTTACATATCATTTTATGGCTGCTTCACACTATAATGCAGGTAGCTACAACAGAGACCACCTATCCCACAAACCCTAAAATATTTACTCTCTGGCTGCTTAGAAAAAGTTTGCTGATCCTTGGCTGATAATATCAAAGGGTAGCTCGTAAGCTCTGCTGGTAGGGAGTGTTTGCACATAAGAACTGTGGGAGATCAGGCAATGAGGGGTGCTTGGGGATTAATTATGAAAGATACTTAAGGACACACTAAAGAGTATCAACTCCAACTATTAGGCAAGAGGTTGAAATTATTAGCATGTACATGAATAGTTACATTATCTATGTGCACATGGTATAAAACTACAAAAGGTTCAAAAATATACTCTGAAGTATACTCATACATTGTTGATGGGACTGCAAAATGGTGCAACCACTATGGAAAGCAGTATGGAGATATCTCAGAAAACTTGGAATGGATCCATCATTTGTCCTAGCTATCCCACTCCTTGGTTTATACCCAAAGATCTTAAAATCAGCACACAATGACTCAGCCACATCAATGTTTATAGCAGCTCAATTCAGAATAGCTCAACTATGAAACCAACCTAGATGCCCTTCAACAGATAAACGGATAAAGAAAATGTTGTACATATACACAAGAAGAATGAAACTATGGCATTTGCAGGGAAATGGATGGAACTAGAGAATATCATGCTAAGTGAAATGAACCAATCCCCCAAAACCAAAACCCAAATGTTTTCTCTGATAAGTAGATGCTGATCCATAGTGGGGTGGGGGGATAGGGAAGAATGAAGGAACTTTGGTTTATGTAGAGGGGAGTAAGGGGAGGGGTTGGATTGTAGGGATGGGAAGGATGGTAGAAAGAGACAGACATTATTATCCTATATACATGTATGATTATACTACTGGAGTGACTCTGAACCAGTACAGCCAGAGGGATGAGAAGGTATGCTCCATTTGTATACAATGTGTCAAAATACATTCTACTATAAAATGAATAAATTAATTAAAAAAAAAAAGCATACTCTGTAAAAAGAAAGCCAGTCTTGTGGCCTATAGGAAGTCAGGCACTGACAGTTCCACCAAGGTACCTGCTTAAAGTCTATCCATGCTAAGATCCCTCACAGAGAAATTCTTCTACATCCATGAACACAGGTGAGCTCCCATGCTTGTATATACTTTCATTTCAAAACCCCCACAAATGGTAGAATACTATAAATATACTGTTCTTCACCCTGCATTTCAGTCTTGTGTGTCAGTTTGTTCAGTGCCTTCTTCTGA